>NC_137053.1:60802779-60807779 GCF_032717465.1 Coenobita brevimanus
AAATAAATAAATGATTAAATAATTGGTTGGTAGGTAGATAGACAGACAGATAAATATGTAATAGATAGATAAACAAATACATTGAAGTTTGTCAGAGATATTGGAAAATCATAGCTGAGTCAAAAATTTACGTTCGAAATATAAAAAATATATGTATTTATTTTTTAATCGAGGATCCAAAATTTCTGGACCACAATTATAGAGTTTTGTCGTCGATTTTTGGATTTTATAATGGGAAAAAATTATATAAAAAAATATAGCCTATGGGAAAAATGTATTGTCAGTAAATTAAGTGTACACAGTCAAAAAAGCAGATTTATGGGGGATGTAAAAATTCGCGAAATGCATTTAGTTTATTTTGTCGTTAATTTTCTTGGGTGTTCATAATAATAAAAATAATAATAACAACAACAACAACAACAGCAGCAATAATAATAATAATAATAATAATAATAACAAATGGTTATGAGATGATGATGATGGTGATAGTAGAATTAATCATCATCATCATCATCATTATCAGGGAGAATCAGAAATAAAAATACTTGTTTACCAAGAAATCGAGAAATTCATGAAATTGCCACATTTTTTCGTTTTTTTTTTTTTATTGATGTTTATTATGAAGAAAAGATTTATTTAGGAAGAAGTGGAATGAGAAATGAGTGCTGTGAGAATTATGCATGCGAGGTAAGAAGAAGGAGGAGGAAGAGGAGGAGGATAAAGAAGAAGATGAGGAAGATGATGATGATGATGATGAAGAGGAAGAAGAAGAAGTAGAAGAAGATGATGATGATGATGAAGAGGAGAAGGAAATAGAAGAAGAAGATGATGATGATGATGAAGAGGAGAAGGAAATAGAAGAAGAAGATGATGATGATGATGAAGAGGAGAAGGAAATAGAAGAAGAAGATGATGATGATGATGATGATGAAGAGGAGAAGGAAGAAGTAGAAGATGATGATGATGATGATGATGAAGAGGGGAAGGAAGAAGAAGAACAAGATGTGCGTTTTTAAGAGGATGCCAAAAAAAAAAAAAAGTTGGAATGCCTTAGTTAATTTTTGTCTTTGATTTTCGCAGGTGCTCAAATTGAAAAAAAAAAGAAATGAATATATAAAAAACGAGATGAAAAATGATACCGAAAAAATGTCAAGTGTCAGAAAGAGTTTTATCACCGAAATATAAAAGTGTGTGTTTTTCTAAAGATGTAAAAAGTCATTAAAGGTGTTAGCATAGATTTGGTGTTGATTTTGGTGAATAGAGAAAAAAAAGGGCGATGAAAAACAGCATGAAAAATCAGTGAAAATCGTGTATTCGAAAGAGGATGTACATGTTTTTCGAGGATGCAAAAAATATATATATATATATATATATATATATATATATATATATATATATATATATATATAAGCGTTTGTGTACTCTTTCGTTGATTTTCGTGGAGAGAAAATAATTATGTGGTGAAAAAAGGACATGAAATATCAGTAAGAGTCAAATATTTGGAAAAAGAAAAAGAAGAGCAAGTTTGTCGATAATAATTAAAACAAAACATGAAAATGTGTCCAGTTTTGTCTTCTGATTTTTGATGGTAAAAGAAGAAAAAATTAAGTGTGAAAGTCGAAGATGAAAAAAAAAAAAATGAAATGTTTGTCCAGATTTGTTTTTTGAATTTTGAGGATGAGAAGAAAAAGGTGTGAAGAACATGAAAACAGGTGTGAAAAACGATAGGTGTGAAAAACATGAAAACAGGTGTGAAAAACATGAAATTCTTACCAGTACTTCGCCGCTGACAGTCCCCCCGTTGAGTCACCTGGTTTGAAAGACACGTGTGCGGTCAGCTGGGTCGGTCACTGCACAACAGCTGATCGGTCGGGGCGGGGGTGAGGTAGGGGCGTAAAACACTAACTCACACCCCCACCACCTCTGTCTGTCTTTTGTTGGCTGTGGTGGTGGTTGTGGGGATGGTGGTGGCTGTGGTAGTGGTGTGGTTGTGTGTGGTATGGTCGGGTTGTAATTGTGTGGTTGTTATGGGTGTGTGCGTGTGGCTGTGTGGTAGTTGTAGGGGTGATGGGGTGGTAGTTGTTGTGGTGGTTGTGGTAGTAGGTGTGGTAGTGGTGGTGGAGATGGTCGGCACAGGCACACTCACTCTGACAGGCGGGCAGGGAGTGTGACCCACCTCTCACTGCTCCGCCGGGTGACTGGCTTCTCTCCCTCTCCTCTCCCTCTCACCCACTCCACCACTACCTCCGCCACCTCTACCACCACTCCCCCCTCCACCACACCTGCCA
Source organism: Coenobita brevimanus (assembly GCF_032717465.1). NCBI lineage: Eukaryota > Metazoa > Arthropoda > Malacostraca > Decapoda > Coenobitidae > Coenobita > Coenobita brevimanus. The sequence goes on from NC_137053.1 coordinate 60,805,068, forward strand.
CCACCACCGCCCTGCCGCGCCCTACCCACACCACACCTGCATATCTACCCCACTTTTCCCACACATGCTTCTTTGCCCACACCTGCTGCCGTCCCTCTCACCACTTTTGTTGTCATTTCCATCACTGCCATCACTGCCTTTCCCCCACAAACCTGCCAACACCCCCACTGCCTTCTCCCCACACGTGTCACACCTTCCCACACCTGCTGCCACCGCCCTGCCCACACCTCCACCCCCCTCTATCACGACCCTGCCACCACCACCATCACCCTCCCAACACCTGCCTCCCCCTCCGTCTCTCATTCTTCCTCCCCCCACACATGCCTCACCTCATCCCTCACCCTCCCTCATCCCTCACCCTCCCTCATCCCTCATCCACCCTTTTCCTCCCTCACACTCCCTAATCCTCTCTCTCTCTCTCTCTCTCTCTCTCTCTCTCTCTCTCTCTCTCTCTCTCTCATTTTAACTTTCTCACTCATCCTGTCCTAATCCCCTTTCCCCTCTTTTTTTTCCAAGCCTCTATCTGTCTGTCCGTCTGTCTGTCTGTCTCTGTCTCTGCCTCTATCTGTCTGTCTGTCTGATAAAAAGGGGTAGAGATAAAATTGATAAAGGAGAAGTGTCAAATAAAGGAAAAAGAGAATTTGTGGTAATTATGTGATAAAGAAAATGTGGTAGAGGAGAAAAGAAAATGAGATAACAAGACAAAGAAAGGAAAGTTTGAGAGAGAGAGAGAGAGAGAGAGAGAAAATCTGATAAAAAGGGGAGATGAGAGAAGGGGACGAGAGACAAACATTGCAGGAATAAAGTGGTGTTTGGGACTCGAGTTTGGGAAAGTTTGAGAGAGAGAGAGAGAAGGAAGTAGGGAAGAAAAAATTATGCAAAAAGTGATAAAGGAAGGAAGGAGAGAGAGAGAGAGAGAGAGAAGCGGGAGGGAGGGAAGGAGGGAGGGAGGGAGAGGAAGGGAGAAAAACAGGGGGAAGCTGATTATAAAAGAATTGGTCAGAAAGTTAAATGAGAGAGAGAGAGAGAGAGAGGAAATAAAAACGGGAAAAACAGGAAGTAAACTAATGAAAGCAAGCTAGGCGTATACAGCATATCAGTAAAAACAGCCATTCTGTCAGCAGCAACAACGACAAATATAACTCCAACAAAAGCAGATGACAGAAAAAAGCAATAGTAATGGCAACAACAGTGTCAGATGATGATGATGATGATGATGAGGAGGAGGAGGAGGAGGAGGAAGAGGTGAAGGAGAGGGAGAAGAAGAAGAAAGATGAAAATTACAATATATTCCGTTTTATGTATTTCTTTTATTTCTATTTTGATGGGTAGAAATAGGTGAAGTAGAAATGTACAGTCGCAGACTAAAGTATCGTTCCACAATTTACCTGAATAAATATGAAACACCGACATAATATTCTTAAAAGTTTCCTGGGTTACGAAGATCTCATCACCAGGTTCCAAAGTCATCGCTCACGGCCTCACAATTTTTCGTTCCTAAGTGGATCATTATTTTTGTCCCCGGCTGTACAAATTCGGACAACTGAACGTACTATTTTTCTTTTTTCTTTTTTTTCTTTTTTTTTTTTTGTACTTATAATTCCAGTGTTTTTTTTTTTTGTACTTATATATCCAGTGTTTTTTTTTAATTATATTTCCAGTGTGTGTGTGTGTTTTTTTTTTTAACCTATATTTCCAGCTTTTTTTTTTTTACTTATATTTCCAGTGTGTTTTTTTGTACTTATATTGTATCTTTAATTTCTGGGTATAAATACAGAAAAATATATATCGATCACACAAACACCTTTCATACAGAGGATTTCATATGCATTCAGTACCTCGCCTTGTGGAAACCTAAGATCCTTTGACTCACTCTCAGCTGAAGAAAATCGTCCTTTGTTAACCCAAATGTAATAGAGTTGACGTGACCTTAAGGGGATTATATGGAGACGATTTTAACCCTCTCATGGTGGGAGCAGCTCTTTAAAATGCTGTTCCAGGTAAAGGTGTACTGTTTTATTTAGCTGAGTGAGTAATGGGAGCTTGTGAGTGTTAAGGGTGTAGGTGTAGTTCTCTCCTCCTCCTCCTCCGCCTCCCACATTTTCTCTCTCTCCCTTCCATTTCTCCCTCCTAAGCCTTCCTCCCTGCACCCCTTCCATTACCTCTCCCTTCCCTCTCGTCTCTCTCTCTCTCCCCTTCTTTCTCTTCGATTTTATTTCATCTTTAGTACACCTCCCTTCCATTTTCCCCTCCCCCTCGTCCCCTCTCCTCTATCCCACTCCCTTCACCCATTCTTTCCCTCTTCCCCTCCCCCTCGCCCCCCCTCTCCTCTATCCCACTCCCTTCACCCATTCTTTCCCTCTTCCCCTCCCCCTCGCCCCCCCTCTCCTCTATCCCACTCCCTTCACCCATTCTTTCCCTCTCTGTTCTTCTTGTCTCTTCCCCTCCCTTCAATTCCCTTTCTTTCTCTCCCTCTCTTCTCTTCCTCCCACCTCCCTCCTTTCCATATTTCAGTGTCAAATTCTCCCCTTCCTCAGCCCCTTCCAGCTCCCTTTCTTTCGCTCCCCCCCCCTCTCCTCAGTCTCTTTCCCCTCCCCTCTCCCCTCCCCCCACCCCACAAGGACCGTAAGAAGTGGGTAAATGAGGTGGAAGACGTCCCCCCCCATGGCCCCTCCCCCCTCCCCCGCACAGCCTCACTACTACCCTCCTCCC
>NC_137053.1:60812779-60827779 GCF_032717465.1 Coenobita brevimanus
CCTTCCTCCTTTTAGTAGTTTGTCTGACTTTAATGTTAGTAGAAAGACTTAGCATCCAATTACAAGTTTAAGTTAGAGAGAGAGAGAGAGAGAGAGAGAGAGAGAGAGAGAGAGAATACGAACCCAACGAGGTGGTTCGGCCTCAGCAAAAAAAAAAAAAAATGAAAGTATAAGAAGAGGAGAGAGAGAGAGAGAGAGAGAGAGAGAGAGAGAGATTGATGAATGATTGAGAAAAAAGAAAGAAAAAGAAAATGGAAAGACGGGTTAAAAGAAGAAAGAAATTGGGAGAAAGTGAGAGAGAGGGGAGTAAAAATGGAAGATTGGTTGAGAAAGTTTTAATAAAGGAGAGAGAGAGAGAGAGAGAGGGAATATATATGGCTGGGTGTGATGATGGATGCTGGTGGTAGAGACGGAGGAACTTTCTCTCTCTCTCTCTCTCTTTCATAGATAGATAGATAGATAGTCTCACTGTTTGTCCTAGTGAGTCAAAACCAAAATTTTAATAAACATAAAATAGATGTTGGAATATAGATAGATAGATAGATGGATAGATAGATAGATGGATAGATAGATAGACTAAAAAAGTTGGTTGAAATTTAGTTATTCTTCTGTAGGTATATGATTAAACTAAGGAATATTGGTAGATAGATAGATGGATGGATGGATAAGTAGATAGATGGATTGACAGATAGATAGATGGATAGATAGATAGATAGATAGATGATGGATGGATAGATAGATAGATAGATAGATGATGGATGGATAAATAGATAGTTATAGATTGATAGATTAACAAGGATGCTTACCAATACAATAGATAGATCGCTGGAAGGACTGATAGATGGGCAGATACATAGATCGATAGGTATATAGATAGATAATGATAGATTAACACAGTGATACAAGCCAAGAGCAAGTTACACATACATACATACATACATACCAGACATGAAAGAGAGAGAGAGAGAGAGAGAGATGAAGCCCTAAGATGAGAGATGAGGATAAGTGAGAAGTATAAGAGTGTGTGTGTGTGTGTGTGAGAGAGAGAGAGAGAGAGAGAGAGAGAGGTGAGAAATGAGTGTGTGTGTTTTATGGAGAGAAATTTATAAGCATCACTAAATCTGAAAACCCCGCCACTCTCTCTCTCTCTCTCTCTCTCTCTCAGTTTTTCCTTTTCTGTTTTTTTCCTTTTATTTTCCTGGTCTTCTTTGTTGTCTTGTCATACCTTTTTCCCTCTAGCATTCTTCTCTTCTTTCCTCCCCTTCTTCCTTCCTTCCTCCCTCTTTCCCTCCCTCCTTCCTCTTTCGCTCCTTCCTTCCTTCCTTCCTTCCTCCTTTCCTCTTTCCCTCCTTCCTTCCCTTACTATCTTAAGTCTTTCTTGTCCATTTTTCCTCCTCCTCCTCCTCCTCCTTTCTTCCTCCGTCTCTCCTTCCTTTATTTTTTTCTATATCTTTCCCCCATTTTTTGTCCTCTTTCTTCCTAATCTCTGTCATCCTTTTTCCTTCTGTGTTTTCTCTCCTTTTTTCACTGTCCTTCCTTCCTAAACTTCTCTCCATCCTCTTTGACTTCTGTGCCTTATCCTTACTGTCTTCTTTCTTATTTTTTTCTTCCATCACTCATCTTTCGTCCCCTTTCCATCTTCACTCTGTCTCCCTTCCCTCCCGTGTGCCTTTCATCTTCCCTCCCTCTTTCCTCTTTATCTTAACTTTTCTTCCCTTTCCTTACTTTTCTTTCCGTCCTGTACTCTCTTTTTTCTTCTCTCTCTGTTCCTGCTCTTTTCTTCCCTTCCTCTGCTCTTCTTTCCATCCTTTACTCTTTCCCTTCACCTTCTCTCTCACGCCTTCCACTTCTCCTTCGTCTTTTCCGGAACAACATTAATCATATCATGCTGTTGTGTGTGTGTGTGTGTGTGTGTGTGTGTGTGTGTGTGTGTGTGTGTGTGTGTGTGTGTTTGAACTTCTTTACTAGTGCCTTGATTTGTCTGTAATTTAATTAACTAATGCCCATGTTATTACCCAAGTAAAAATGTTGATGTACACTATTTGACGCACATACAAAACGCACACACAGTCACGTACACAAAAAAATTCCGTATATATATATAATCCATTGCGACAGGTGGAAATTTTGGGTGAGAGAGAGAGAGAAAGAGAGGTTGGAACTTCAGTTCTTTCTCTTACGCTCAGTTTTCTCTCTTACACAGAACTCATGTTTAGAGAGTTCGAAGATAGGTTCTGTGTAGCTCAAAATGTTAGATAAAATAAAGAATTCAAGCTCATCCTGTGTCTCCCTCTCTCACCCAACATTACCAATTCCTCATTACCCTCATTCGTAGTAGCAGCATGAGGTTAAGCTCCCCTAAACCAGAACATTTATATTTTGGAGACAGCAATTCACCTGATAGGAAATAATTTAATCGCTCCTGTGTGATTTATACCCTTGCGCGTAATGTAGTGTTCCCTTCAAGTCGATTATATTCTTAACTAGACCAATAAGCGTCTGTATTATTTTTTTTTTCCACATACACTAGTTGACAGAAATATTACCTCAATCCAATCCTTCCTTGGTCCTTCAGACAGGTAAAGAAAAAATATTGTTTCCCTGTTAATAAGAGTTTGAGTATACGTATGTGTGATCTGTGTAACTTTCCTAACTGTGTAACTGTTTCATATGACCTCTCTAACCTATCCTATCTTGTTTCAGCTTCTCTCACTCCCTCCCCCTCCCTCTTCCCTCCCCTCCCCTCTCCCCCGCCAGGTGAAGCTCCATTCCTCATCCACGAATTGCCAAAGTTTTCCAAAATTTCTTTAAGTTTAATATTTAAGCGAAAAGGAGGGTTGGGGTGTCTTACGGCTGTGTTTTATGATAATGGATTTTCCGTGTCTGGTAATGATGCTCTCTCTCCCCTCCTTCTCCCCTCTTTCTCCCCTCTCGTCCTCACCCCCCCCACCCCTCACTCCATTCCTTCCCCTTGCCCCTCTCCTCTTTCCCTCTCTTTATACCTTTCACCTCTCCTACCCCATTCCCTTTCCTCTCCTTCCCATCTCATTCCACTCTCCCCACTCCCTCTCACCCTTCTCTCCCCTCACTCACCTCCCTTTCATCTTGCCCTCCCTGCCTCTCCTCACCCCTCTCCCTTCCTCACTCACCCTTTTTTCCCCCACCCTTCACCCCCTCCCACCTCCTTCCATCTCCCCTCTTATTCACTCCCTCACCCACCCTGCTTCACCCTCCCTCACACTTCCCTTTCCCTTCCCCTTCCCTTTCCTCCCCCTTCCCCTTCCCTCTCACTTCCCCTTCTCCTCCCCTCACTACCCCTTCCCCTCCCCTCTCACTACCCCTTCCCCTCCCCTCACCCCTCTCGCCCCCCACAGCCCCCTTCTACCCCCCCCCCCCCCCGCCCCGTTTGTGGTTGTAGGAATCTTTGGGACGTCATTCTCTCTCTCTCTCTCTCTCTCTCTCTCTCTCTCTCTTCTCACCTGGTCCGATGATTTTCCCAGACGAAGACGAGTTGAAAGAGAGAGAGAGAGAACATACCTGCCTCATTTCACCAAACATCCTTCTCTAACCTTTTCACTACGATGACGCCAGTTTTGCTTTAATCTCGCCACCTTCAGACGATTTTATTCAGCTGTCTAAGAGGTCAGATTTAATCTTCCTTAACCCCTTGCTTAAAATCGTCTTAAAGTGGGAAGAAGGAAGGAAAAAGTGAGGTTATTTTCTTCGTCTTGAATCCTACCCATCTTGTGAGAAATTGGGATATGATGATGATGATGATGATGGTGTTGGTTATTGCTGTCATTATTATTAATGTTCTTCTTCTTCTTATTATTATTATTATTATTATTATTATTATTATTATTATTACTATTATTATTATTATTATTATTATTATTATTATTACTACTACTACTACTACTACTACTACTACTATTGCTACTACTACTACTACTACTACTAATGCTATGGCTTTTATTATCATTATCATTATTATTATTATTATTATTATTGGTGTTAGGTGGGGACAAGCACCATCCACTCACCTTTTTTTTTTTTTTGAGGGGGGGGGGATTTTTTTTTGCGGAATTCAGGCCTTTGGTTCCTTGTTTCATGTATTAAGAAAAACTAAGTGCCCTCGTGTATTGCATGGATTTCCCTCAGCTGAAGAAAATCTTCTGGTTAGAGAAAGAAAAAAATAATAATGATAAATTCCTTCCTATCCAGTGAAATTTTTCTATACTCTTTTCACCTTAACTTGGCCTAAAATTTCCAACTCTCCCTCTTGAATGTACGATGCTAGTCACGAAGAAGTGCCCTGGGAAGGATGTAGAGCCGTAGCATTTTCTTTTCTGCCATTACATAAAAAAAAAAGTTACAAAATGAAAATCTGGACCAAATTAAAGTGAAAAGAGTGTAGCAAGTTTTTTTTTATTTTTGTTATTTTATTATTATTATTTTTTCTGTCTCCTAGGCTCTCTCTCGTCTTCAATAATTCTTCGTCAGTAAGTTTACTTCATTGGCCTAAGTTTGCCGACCTGATTAATGTGTTATGTATATTTATTGAGCAAACACGAGGCCTGTTAAGGAGAAGGGGACTTAGATTGGTGTGACGGGGGTGTAGGTGATGTGAGGGTGGTGTGAAGGTGGTGTAGTTGGTGTGAGGGTGGTGTGGGTGGTGTGAGAGGGTGGTGGTGGTGGTTTGAGGCGGTGTAGGTGGTGTGAGAGGGTGGGGAGAGGGAGAGGAGATGGAGTTGAGGGCTAAGAGGGTGACGGGGGAGTGAGTAAGGGCATGCGGGTGAGGGGAGAGGATAGAGTTGAAAGGCAGTGAGTTCAGAGGGGGAGACGGGGTGAGGGGAGAGCAGGTGTAATCAGGTCAGTCACAGGTCACATCCTTCCCCCTCCCCTCTCCCCTCTCCCCACCTCCCCTCTTCCCAAGTCTCTTAATCGACCACACACTCTCCGTCCCCTCCCCTCCCCTCCCCTCCCCTCACAGCCTGATCTTCCTCCACCTCTCCCCACCCCCCTTCCGTCTTCCCTTCCCCTCACTTCACCCCTCTTTCTCTTCTCCCCAGTCCTCCCCATTCTCGTCCCTCCCATCATCATTCTCTCACCCCTCTTCTTCCCACTTTTCCTCCTCCCCACTCTCTCCCCTCCCCCTCCCTTCCCCCTCTTCCGTTTCCTCCCCATAATTTATCTCCCCATCCGTTCCATATTTTTACGCTATTTTATATTTGTTGTCCTCTCTCTCTCTCTCTCTCTCTCTCTCTCTCTCTCTCTCTCTCTCTCTCTCTCTCTCTCTCTCTCACACACACACACACACACACACACACACACACACACACCATCCCTCTCTTTCTTTAATCTATATGTATGTCTCTGTCTCATTCTGCCTTTCCATCTATCTATCCACCTATATCTTAGTCTATCTATCTGTCTGTCTATCTGTCTATCTATCTATCTATCTCAGGTAATGTCGTGAAAGGTAGTGAGTGATACAGGTGATGACAGGTGTGCCAGGTGAGGCTAATTAGTAGTTAAGATAGTCCTTCTTCCCTCCTCTCCCCTCCACTCCCTCCTCCCTCCCCTCCGTACCCCTCTTCTCTTCTCTCCCTTCCCTCCATTTTCCCCTCTTTTCCTCCTCCCTCCCCTTATTTTTCCTCCATCCCTTCCATAATCCTCTTCTCTTTCCTCCATTCCCTCCTCTTCTCTCCCCGCCCCTCATCTCTTCTCTCGCTCATCCTCCCCTCTCTTTTTAACACCCCCTCTCCCTTCTCCCTCCACCTCACCCTTCCTCTCCTCCCCTCCTTATTCCACTCCCTAGCATCCGATTCCCTTCCCCCTCCCTTTTTCATCTCCCCTCCCCTTCCCCCGACCCCTCTCTCTTCCCCTCCCTTCATCTTCAGTTTCCCTTGCCTCCCCTCCCCTCCCCTCCCCTCCCTACTCCGTCAGATGGAAGTGGCAGGTGCAGGGTAGAGGGAGAGAGAGAGAGAGAGAGGAAAGCATGCGAGGGGGGAGGGGGAGAAAAAGTACATATGTAAAATGTTCGACTGAAAAAATATATTGAAAAAAAAAAGGTATTGGAAAATAGTGGATGGAATGGGGGAAGGGGGAGGGGTTGGGGAGGGGGAGGGGGAGGGGAGAGAGGGAGGGGGAAATTTGATTGAAAAGTTAGTGTTGGAATGGAGAGGGTGGAGAGTGGGGGGAAGGCGAGAGAGAGAGAGAGAGAGAAGGGGAGGCGGAGGGAAGAGGGGAGTAGGAACAGGAGGGCATAGAAGAGAGAGAGAGAGAGAGAAATTGAGGCGGAGGGAGGAGGGGAGTAGGAACAGGAGAGTGAAGGAGAACGGATAGAAAGGAAGAGAGAGAGAGAGAGAGAAAACAAGACTGAGAAATGAGAGAGAGATTGTGTGAGAGAGTGAGTCCATATCATTATCCCTAATTATATTCTTAATTAAGGCATTACTTCAATTAACAGTCTGGCTTAGGGCTGGGGACGTGGAGAGGAAAAAGATAATTGTGATTCTAGTGAGAAGGGGCTGTTTTTTCCCCTCACTCTTCTTTTTTCTCCCCATCTCCCCTTTTTCTCCCCATCTCCCCTTTTTTCTCTCCACCTCTCCCCTTTTTCACCCCATTTCCGCTTTCTCCTCATCTTTCAATCCCTCACCTTTTTCTCTATTTCCTCCCCTTTTCTCCCCATCTCCCCCTTCTCATCTTCCCCTTTTTTCTCCCCACCTCCTTCATCTCTCCCCTTCTGCCACCTCCCCTTTCTCCCCATCTTCTCCCCTCCCTTCCCATTCCACGTTCTCCCATCTCCCCCTTATCCCTCCTTTATTTCTCCCTTTCTCCTTCCTTCTCTTTTCCCTTCCCCTTCCTTTCATCCCCTCATTTCCCCCATTCATTCTTGTTTCCCCTCCCCACTTCTGTCCCATCTGCCCCAACCCCCAGCTCCTCCCCTCTTCCTCTCCTCCTCCTCCTCCTCCCATCCCTTTTCTTTCTCCTCCTCCTCCCATCCCCTCTCTTTCCCCTCTCTTTCTCCTATTCCTCCTTCTCCTCCCATTCCCCCTTTTTCTCCTCCCCTCTTTCCTTCCCTCTCCTCCCCCTCCTTCTCCCCCTCCCCATCTGTTCTTCACAAACCGCAGATATTTTTTTTTATTTTCTTCCTCTGTCTTTATTGCTGTCCTCACCCCCGCCCATAAAACCACAGCTACCACCATTACTACCACAGCTACCACCATTACTACCACAGCTACCACCATTACCACCGCAGCTACCGTCATAACTACCAGAGCTACCACAATTACTACCACAGCTACCATCTTAACTACCACAGCTACCACCATTACTACCACAGCTACCACCATTACCACCACAGCTACCACCATTACTGCCACAGCTACCACCATTACTGCCACAGCTACCACCATTACCACCACAGCTACCACCATTGCTACCACCATTACTACCACAGCTACCACCATTACTACCACAGCTACCACCATTACCACCACAGCTACCACCATTACCACCACAGCTACCACCATTACTACCACAGCTACCACCATTACCACCACAGCTACCACCATTACCACCACAGCTACCACCATTACCACCACAGCTACCACCATTACCACCACAGCTACCACCATTGCCACCACAGCTACCACCACAGCTACCACCATTACTACCACAGCTACCACCATTACTGCCACAGCTACCACCATTACCACCACAGCTACCACCATTACCACCACAGCTACCACCATTACTGCCACAGCTACCACCATTACCACCACAGCTACCACCATTACCACCACAGCTACCACCATTACCACCACAGCTACCACCATTACTGCCACAGCTACCACCATTACCACCACAACTACCACCATTACTACCACAGCTACCACCATTACCACCAGTACTACCACAGCTACCACCATTACCACCACAGCTACCACCATTACTATCACAACTACCACCAGTACTACCACAACTACCACCAGTACTACCACAGCTACCACCATTACTACCAACATTACCACCACAGCTGCCACCATGGTGGCCATGATGGTGGTGGTGATGGTGATGATGATGGTGGTGGTGGTGGTTGTGATGATGATGATGATGATGATGAATCTTGCTCTTTCCTGACAATATATATATATATTTTACCACAGGATAAATTTTCCGACTTAGAGGGGATAGATAAAGCCTTTCTTTACTCCTTTACTTCCAGGGATTTACTTAGCTGAATAAAATCGTCTGGAGAGAGCAAGAGCAAAATAAAGAAGACGGTTTTTTTACTGTTTTAGATGTGGTTCATATTTTTTGTCGTTTTTCTTAGTAGGTTTCTTTCTCTCTCTCTCTCTCTCTCTCTCTCTCTCTCTCTCTCTCTCTCTCTCTCTCTCTCTCTCTCTCATTTTTTCTTTTATTTTTTTCAGGAAGGTAAGTGATGGGGGAAGAAGCAGGAGGAGGAGGAGGAAGACTGATGTCACAGGTGAGGAGAGACATATGGAGGTGAGGGAGGAAGAGGAAAGATGGGAGGGAGGGAGAGAAATTTAAAGGTGAGAAAGGTAGGAAGAAGGGGAGAAACGAAGGAGTAGAGATGCTGAAGGAAGGAAGTGGGAAGGAGAGTAGTATGGAGGTAGGGAAGGAAGGAAGGAGGGAAGGGGATGTGAAGGACTGGAGATGATGAAGGAAAGAGCAGAAGGAATTACAGTGGGAAGGAAAAGATTATGAGGAGAGGAACGTCTAAGCATGAAGGAAGGAAGGAAGGAAGGAACCAGTCAAAGGAATAGCAGAAGGTAACGTGGAAGGGTGGAATTCTGGAGAGGGAGAGAGGGAGAGAGAGAAATGGGGTGAAGGCTTTTATGAAGAAGTAAAAGTTGAGTAGAGTGAGAGGCGACTGTGAACATGGAATTATTTTGACTGGATACTAAATAAATAAAAAAATAAAGTAAAATAAAATGACACGAACCGTAGTAAAATTACCCTCTGGTAGGTAGAATAAAGGAGTTGAGAATTTTATTAGCCTGAAGGACTTTATTTATTTATTTATTTATTTATTTGCATTTAAAGGACGAAAAGCCACCCCTAATCCAGGTAAAATCATCAGGTGATAATTACATAAAAATAAATAAGGTTTCTCTCATCCCTTTCATCCAGTCACTTTATTTTTTATTCTTGCCATGTTCAGACGATTTTAATAGCTCAAAAAATGGGGTTTTATTAGTAAGGGGGTTAATTAAAACTTTATTGGTAACCCCTCTGTCTCGAAAATTTCTTAGATGCTGAAAAAATCGTCTAGATAAATGAAGAAATTAACACGTCATCAAAATGAAAGGGTTAAGATGGAAAAATATATATTAAAAAAATAATATATAAATGTACGAACGAGTAAAAAAGGACGAAGAATTTTGAAAAACTTAGTGACATGAGGTATGGAGGTAAATGTAAAAAAATATATGACAAAAAATATGAAAAAAAAGTTTGACGTATGGTAAATGTAAAAATAGAGATGACGGAAAAAAATTTGAGTAAGAAAAACTATTTGTAACTTGTAGATGGAGTGCGTGTTGGTAGGAATGTGAGGATCTTGGTAGGAATGTGGTGATGACAGAGTGTGTGTTGGTAGGAGTGTGGTGATGATGATGATGACAGAATGTGGTGATGATGGCAGGGTGCGTGTTGGTAGGAATGTGGTGATGATAGAGTGCGTGTTGGTAGGAATGTGGTGATGATGACAGAGTGCGTGTTGGTAGGAATGTGGTAATGATGATGACAGTGTGGTGTTGATGGCAGGGTAGGATTGTGGTGACGACAAAGTGTGTTAGGAGGAATGTGATGATGACAGAGTGCATGTTGGTAGGAATATGGTGATGATGACAGAGTGTGTGTTGGTAGGAATGTGGTGATGACAGAGTGTGTGTTGGTAGGAATGTGGTGATGACAGAGTGCGTGTTGGTAGGAATATGGTGATGACAGAGTGTGTGTTTTAATTTCAATAGAGTCGTCCTGTGTTGATAAGGGGGCGGGAGTTACCTATTGAACTTCGTATCTATCCTCAGTTCATTGTCTATCTCAAGCTTCGTAAAATCCTCAAAAATCCTCAGGAGATAGAGAGAAGAATATAAAAATAAAATTCTCAGGTGGAAAGGACTAAGTTTGGAAGGAATGTGGGGGAAATCGTGCGTGGTGGTAGGAATGGCGGATGGTGGTAGGAATGGTGATGGTGGTAGGAATAGTGATGATGTTATTAGGAATGGTGATTGTGAGAGGAATGGTGATGGTGTTAGTAGGAATGGTGATGGTGTTAGGAATGGTGGTGGTGGTGGTAGGAATGGTGTTGATGGTAGGAATAATGGTGATGGTGGTAGTTGGAATGGTGATGATGGTAGGAATGATGTTGGTGGTAGGAATGGTGATGGTGGTAGTAGGAATGGTAGTAGTAGTAGGAATGGTGGTGGTGGTAGGAATGGTGGATGGTGGTAGGAATGGTGGTGGTGGTAGGAATTGTGATGTTATTGGGAATGGTGATGGTGTTAGGAATTGTGATGTTATTGGGAATGGTGATGGTGTTAGGAATGGTGGTGGTGGTAGGAATGGTGATGGTGGTAGTAGGAATGGTGATGGTGGTAGGAATGGTGATGGTGGTAGGAATGATGATGTTAGTAGGAATGGTGATGGTGGTAGGCTTGGTAGTAGTTGTAGTAGTAGTAGGAATGGTGGTGGTAGGAATGGTGATGGTAGTAGTAATGGTGATAATGGTAGTGATGATGATAATGACAGGAATGGAGTTGTAGAAATAATGGTAGTATAAGCAGTGACAGCAGTAATAACGAAAATAAGAAACATTGATTGTGGGAATGGTAGATAATTACACACAAAATTATCACAGCAAATTGAAGGTACGAACAGTGCCGGCAGGTTAATTAGATATAAAGGTAATGACTGTAGTAATAATCCCAGAAAATTAGTGGCTAGCAATTAAAATATACCTAGATAATTTTTAACCAGTATCTGAATAATTCCTAGATAATAAGCGAGTAGGGTTTAATATATTACTGGATAATTTGTGAGGGAAAAGTAATTATTATAGACACGAGGTAATAAAGAAAATAAATGAAAGGTAATGAAGGGAGAGCGACATGGCGATAAATATTTTGTCTTCCACTGCGCGCCAATCGAACCCGGGTCTTTTCGTGACAGGGGGGCATGCTAACCACTATGCTACTTGAGGATGGGAGGTTAGGAGGGGATGTGGCGATGGAGGTTCAAGGGTGAGAGTTGGGGGGATGGAGGAAAAGAGAAGGAGAAGGATAACGTAAGAAAAAACAAGAAGGAAGGAGAGAAAGATGGGAAAGACAGAACAGGAAGGAGAGAATCAGAACACTCTCTCTCTCTCTCTCTCTCATTAGGGTACGGGAAGGGGCTTAAAAATTACAAGGCCCGACTTACGTCCATTATATAACGATCGGAAACTCACGAAGTATCTTAAGATTATTTTGACCTTTTCAGTACGAGGGCGGGATTTAAGGTAATTTTAGGCTTGTTATTACCATATGATTTTTTTATATCATCATCATCATCATCATCATCTTTATTACCATTATCATCATTATCATCATTATTATTACCGTCATCATCATCATCATCATCATCATCATCATCATCATCATCATCATCATCATCACCACCACCATCTCTCTCTGTGAATGAGTTATTATTATTATCCATTCATCTCTTCAACATATTCTTTATCTTTTATTTTTATTGGATTATTGGGCGATTTTATTAAGGTCATGGAAGATCTTGTGCTTTATTACGTCTGTTTTATTTTATTTTATTTATTTATTTCTTTATTTTTTATACGTACCCGTCTCACTGAATCCTCTCTCGTTCTAAGAGAGAGAGAGAGAGATAGACCGACCGACAGACAGACAGACAGACACACGCAGAGACACAGGCAGACAAGCACATACAATGACAGACAGACAGACAGATAGATAGATAGATAGATAAGTGTATGAGGGAGAATGGCCTGTCATGACTGGACGAGGAGGGAAGGTCGTTAATGAACAGGGATGAAAATATATACTCAAAGATAACTTAATCAAGGTCGCCCCTCACATGATGCAGCGTTAGACAAGAGCTCTGTAGTCTTAATAGTCAGTAGAACACGTGACCCAAACCCCAAAACGGTGCTATAATTACACCTAAACTCAATAGGGTCGAAAATCGTATGTTGGTGTGAAGGACGGTGGGCCTTAGTGCTGGAAGGGCGCGTGGGGAGGGTGTCTGATGGTAATACTGTTTTGTAATTAGTTTTTGCGTAGGCGATGATTAGGTTAGGTGTAATTTTTTTTTTTTTTTTTTTTTTTTTTTTTTTTTGGGGGGGTGTGTTGTGTGCGAGAGAGTGAGCGAGCGAGCGAGCGAGCGAGAGAGAGAGAGAGAGAGAGAGAGAGAGAGAGAGAGAGAGAGAGAGAGAGACTAAGGAAGAAAATAAACAGAATCTAGAAAAGGAGGATGAAGAGGAAGAAGAGGGGGAGGAGAAGAAGGGGGGGGGTTCAAGAAACAGAAAGGTAGTTTAGAAAGAGGAAGAGGAAGTGTTAAGGAGGAGGGGAGAAAAGGGAGTAGGGTATGATGATGATGATGAGGAGGAGGAGGGGGAAGGGGAAGGGGAAGAGCAGGAGGAGGAGGAGGAAGAAGAGAAGGAGGAGGAGAAAGAAGATTATTCAGGAGGAGGGAGGGAGGTAGGGCTTCTTAAAGAGTCTTGAGAACGAGTTAAGTGAGATAAGGCGGGGAGAGAGAGAGAGAGAGAGTGAAAGAGAGAGAGCTCGTTACCCACTCTGGCGTCGGAAAAAATTGTATAATGTATGTATTTATTATATTTCTTTCTATATGTGTATGTAAATGTTTATACTCCTGTTTATGTGTGTGTGTATATATATATATATATATATATATATATATATATATATATATGTAAAGGGGGAGAACAAGGGAGGAGTGAGATTAGCTTAGGCCAGTGGTGTTGGGGGGAGGGGAAGGGGGAGGGGAGGGGAGGGGAAGAAGGGGAAGGGGAAGGGCTCTGAACCAGCACTTACCTATGCATACTAAACACGCCAGCCTCCTTAGAAAAATGCCTGGGGGGGGGGACTCTCTCTCTCTCTCTCTCTCTCTCAGGTTCTGGGTTCAAGTAGGAAGGGAGACTGGAGCAAAGGCTTATTAGTGTGTTCATTAATGGGGTTCTACTTGAGGGTTCAGCTTGTGGGGGGGGGGTTCTGTGTTCTCTGTAGGGGTAGTAGTAGTACTGTAGTATTAGTAGTAGTAGTAGTAGTTGTAAACCCAGCCTTATTTGAACGTGAACCCAGTGGAGCGCAGGCTAAACTCGTCCCTCCCATGTAGTCCACCATCTTCCTTTCATGGGACAGGTGGGGAAATGAAGGATGTTTGTAGAACCGGGCAGCTCCATCTCCCGGTCATATCAGGGCCACCACGTGAAGGCCTCCCTCTTGAGATGAACGTGTAATGGTGAGGGAATTAATTAGACTATATTTAAACCCTCCACGTCGAAAAGTCGCCCCAAAATTGACTAAAAGCAAGATGGACGTCATTGGGTGTAAAGGGGAAGATGTTGGTTGAGTTTCGTGTGGTGCAGTTTTAATCTTGAGACGAAACCAGGAAGATGGTGTCGATCTGTGTCTGTTTCTGTCTGTCTGTCTATATTTATCTATCTGTCTGTCTATCTGTCTATACCTGTTTGTTTGTATCTATCTGTCTAGCCATCTGTATATGTCTGTCTGTCTGCCTATTTATTTTTCCAAGTTTTGTTCGTTGTTTTATCGCTAGTCGCTCATCCTTTTATATTACATTTTCCTAGTTTACCCTTCCTATCCCCAGACGATTTTATTCAGTTCGAACCTTCCCCACAATAAAGATAAATAAAGCTATCTCTAATCTCTCCTTCGCAAAAAATATCCCCTACGATGAAGAAAATCGTCTTTCCTCTCTTCTCTCTTTCCTACTCCTCCGCCTCTCCTCTCACTCACTTCCTCCTCTATCGTTCCATTCCTCTCTCTCTCTCTCTCTCTCTCTCTCTCTCTCTCTCTCTCTCTCTCTCTCACGTCGATTTGAAGAGGGTGAAAATACACGGATATCTCTTTAACTCAATATACTCTAAGCTTCTTGTCTCGGTTACTTTCTCCTCTGATTCATGTCCCTAAAGAGATCAAAGAGCCTTGGTTTAGAATCCTCCTTCCCCCCTCTGAACACTGTAAATTGAGTTAGGGTGATGATGTAGTGTCGTGTCTCCATACATGGCCTGGTCGTCTCCTATCTTCTCCTTCCTCTTTTACTTGTCCTCCTCCTCCTCCTCCTTCTCCTCCTCCTCCTCCCGTAGCTTCATTTCCTCCCTTGCTTCCTCTTCCTTTACCCATTTCCTCTCTCTCTCTCTCTCTCTCTCTCTCTCTCTCTCTCTCTCTATCTCTCTCTCTCTCTCTCTCTCTCTCTCAAGGCCACAACAGGACCAAATCTGCCCCCCTCCCTCCCCCCCCAGCGTTGAAAAATGGCTCCTTTTTACTCACATCCAAGACAATTTACGCTTTGTTTACCTCTCTCTCTCTCTCTCTCTCTCTCTCTCTTTCTTTCTTGGTAGTGGAGGTGGCGTATCCGCTTGTTTTGAGGAAGGGGGTTTTGGAGGAAGAGGGGAGAGGAGGGGTAGGAGAAGAGAGGGAGAGCTAATTTAGGGGGGGGGAGGGAGGTAAGGGAAGAAGCAAGGGAGAGGAGGTGGAGGAGAAAAAGTAGAGGGAGAGTAAAAAGGAGGAGGGAGGGGAGGAGAAAAAGGGAGATGAAAGAGAGGAGAGAGGGGGAGAAGAAGATAAGAAGAGGAGAAGAGGTGAGGGGAATCGGAGAGGGAGGGGAAAGGGGAGGGAAAGGAGGGGAGAGGAAAGGGAGGAGAGAGAGAAAGGAGGAGGAGGCGACAAATGGGGCCTTCATAACTCT
>NC_137053.1:60832779-60850279 GCF_032717465.1 Coenobita brevimanus
GGACGAAATAAATTGTCTCAGTGAACGAGGATAAGAGAAAATAAATTGCAAGTGTGATGGTGTTTGGGGCATTTTATTGTTGCACCTGCCAGACGATCTATCTGTTTATCTATCTGCCTACGTGTCTATCTGTCTACCTGTATAACTATCTATTTATCTATCTATCAGTAATCTGTGTAGGGGAGAGTAAGTTGCTGGTGAGATTGTTTGGGGCATTTTATTGTCACACCTGTCAGACGATCTATCTATCTATCTGTCTGTCTGTCTGTCTGCCTGTGTATCTATCTAGCTATCAGTCTATCTATCTATCTGTTTGCTTAGGGAAGACCTTTTGTAGTAACTAAATATAAGTCACGTAGTTCAAAGAGGCTGTCCTAAATAAGGTAGAATTGCTTTGAAATTAAATGAACAGAATACAATAGACTTCTTTGTGTTATAGGGGTAGATAGATAGATAGATAGATAGATAGATAGGTAGGTAAGTAGGTAGGTAGGTAGGTAGGTTGGTCGGTCAGTAGGTAGGTAGGTAGGTACACGTAAATACATAAATAGATAGATAGGTAGGTAGGTAGGCAGGTAGATAGATACATAAATAGATAGATAGATGGATAGGTAGATAGATAGATAGAAACAGATGATAATCCACGATATTCATATAACTTACTGAGACGGACAAAAAAAATAATTATAAAAAGATAAAAATAATAAAAACAGATAACATACACAAGGAAGATTAAATTTACCTGCAAGATTTTATTACTAAAGGATAATTTGATAACCAATAAGGGAGATGAGGATTATTGGAGTAATTTTGTCAGCTGTACAGGCTGAGGGGAGAAGTATTGCAGTGAGAGAGAGAGAGAGAGTAAACATATGCAATTTGGTGTATAAATATTCGCTTCCTGTGTTTATGAGCATTAGAGAGAGAGAGAGAGAATAATAACAAATCAGAAGAGACAGCGAGAGAAAATTAAAGACAGGGGGGGAGTAAGGAAAATTAAGATTGAGAAAGTGAGAAAGATTGATTTCGAGGGGAGTGAGAGATTTAGTGCAGTGCTCTCAGTCAGCTTCGTCGGGTGATGATGATGATGATTGGTGGTGATGATAATGATGATGATGATTGGTGGTGATGATAATGATGATGATGAGTGGTGGTGGTGGTGATGATGGTGGTGGTGGTGGTGGTGATGATGATGATGATGATTGGTGGTGGTGGTGATGATAATGATGATAATGAGTGGTGGTGGTGGTGATGATGATGATGAGTGGTAATGGCGGTAATGATAATGATGAAAATGGTTGGTGATGATGATGATGATGATTGGTGGTGGTGGTGGTGATGATAATGATAATGATGGTTGATGATGTTGATGATTGGTGGTGGTGGTGTTGATAGTTATGATAATGGTTGGTGACGATGATGATATGATGATTATGGTTGGTCATGATGATGGTGATTGGTTGTGGGGGTGGTGATGATAATGATGATGATGATGGTAATAGAGTTGGCTTTGGCTTAAATACTCTTTCAGTCGTTTGCCTTAAGTGCTGTATAAATTCTGCATCATTCCTTCACTCTACACACAACATACATATTCCTTCATACCTTCATTTTACACGAACCATCAATTCTATATCATTCCTTCATTACATTCCCTTCAATTCTCTGTCATTCCTTCATCACCTTCGTAAATTCTGTATCATTCCTTCCTTACATCTTGAATTCTCTATCATTCCTTCTTTACATCTTAAATTCCGTACCATTCCTTCATTTTACACTCACTGTGATTTCTATATCATGCATTTATTCACTATCCATTCGCCCTAAATGCAAGATAATTCATTCTCTTTACATTCATTTTTACAGAATTATTTATTAATTTTCACCTTAAAAATTGTCTAATCATATATTTCATATTATACGTAGTCTCTTCATTACTAGGACATTATTTTTTTCTTCTGCTTCCTGCCAGACATTTATATACGTCTAAGGAAAGTTTCTTAGTAGTGAAGGTGGTTAATTAAGACGTGAGATAAGGAGGTGCTCTAACTTGGACTAAAACTGACACCTTTCCACCTTGAAATTGACACCTTTCCACATCGAGATTAACACCTTTCCACCTTGAGATTGACACCTTTCCACCTTGAGATTGACACTTTACCCCCTTGAAATTGACACCTTTCCACCTTGAAATTAACACCTTTCCACCTTGACATTGCCCCCTTTTGAATTTAACACCTTTCCACCTTGAAATTAACACCTTTCCACCTTCAGTGCTCAGGTGTAACTACCTTAACTTTAGAAAATGATTCTAGTCACAAAGAAGTGCTGTAGGAAGGACGTAGAGCAGTATTTTTTGTTTTGTTCCCTGCCACCGCATTACCTGAAATAAGCTGCAAAAGGACGAAAATCTGGGCCAAGTTAAGGTGAAAAGAGTATAGTCACAACTGAAGCAGAAATATTGCATTTGTTACAGCTGGATTTGAGGAGCTTTCAGAAGTTTGATAGCGGTGCTCTTAACCCTGTCATCGTGGGCATAACTCCAGTGTTAGAAAGAAAGAGAGAGAGAGAGAGAGAGAGACTACGGGCCAGGTAGAGGCTATCACAATAAAGTAGTGAAAACCAATATTGACAAGCAAACCGGAGTCAAATACCTAAAACAACGAAAAAACAAAACAAAAACAAAACAGACCCAGCTCGGGGGGGGGGGGGAATCTACGGAAGTCATTTGCCATATTTCAGGCTAAAGGAAAAAGGGAGAAAGAAAAAGGATATGAAAATTGGATTCGAAAAAGAAAAAAATTGTTATAGAGTTGAAAGAAAAAAGAAAATAAAAACAGCTGATAAACATCCTGGAGGTGTTGTATCTGTAAACATGCCTACCAGATTTTGAGCTGAGAGAGAGAGAGAGAGAGAGAGGACACTAGATGAAATAATTTGGTTTTATATTGAGGAAAAGAGGGGGACATTGGATGGAATAATTTGGCGTTACATTCAGAGAGAGAGAGAGAGACTAGATGGAAAATTTGAGTGTTGTGTTGTGGTGGTGGTAGTGTGTGTTGTGGTTGTGGTGTATGTACAATATGGTGTGGTGCTGTTGTTGGTGTGGGTGTGGTGGAGTGTGGTGTTGTGAGAGTATTATGTAGGTGTTGTGGTTGTGGTTATGGCGGTGAAGTGTGGTGTTGTGGTGGTGTAGTGTGGTGTTGTGGTAGTGGTGGTGGTGGTGGTGAAGTGTGTTGTGGTAGTGGTGGTGGTGGTGAAGTGTGTTGTGGTAGTGGTGGTGGTGGTGAAGTGAGGTGTTGTGGTGGTGGTGGTAAAGTGTGATGTTGTGGTGGTGATGATGTGTTGTGGTGATGATGTGGTGGGTTGTGGTAGTGGTGGTGGTGATATGGATGTGGTGATGAAGTGTGGTGTTGTGATGGTGATACTGTATGCTTATTGTGGTGGTGGTGGTGTGGTTGTGGTGGTGAGGTGTGGTGAGAGGAGAAAGAGGTGGAGGAAGGGAGGGAGTCGATAGAAGAGGGCGTGGTCACACCCAGCCATATACCTCCTCCACCCACCCACTCTACTTCACCCACTCACCCTCCTTACTTCACCCTACTCCACCCTTCTCACTGCTACTTCTTCCTACACCCAACACCACCTTCCCTCCTCCACCCACCGTACACCAACCACCCTGTTCCCTACTCCACCTTATTCCCTACTTCACCCATCCTATTCCTCATACCCTACACCACCCAACCAATCCCTATTCCATCCACACTATTCCCTATTCCACACTCATTACTCCACCCACTCTACTCCATTCACCCTACTCCACCCACTCTACTCCATCCACCCTACTCCACCCACTCTACTCCATCCACCCTACTCCACCCACTCTACTCCATCCACCCTACTACTCCACCCACTCTACTCGATCCTCCCTACTCCACCCACCCTGCTCATTTTAACGCACCCACCTCCACCCTCTCTATCCCGTCTCTCCATCTCTCTCCCTTTTTCTCCTTCCGCTCCCCCTTCCCTCTCCCGCCTCCCCCCCCCTCTCTCTCCACCTTCTTTCCCTCCCTCCTCCCCCCCTCTCTCTCCACCTTCTTTCCCTCCCTCTTCCATCACTGTCTTGTCCGACTTTCATCTCTCTCTCTCTCTCTCTCTCTCTCTCTCTCTCTCTCTCTCTCTCACGTGGTTGTTATCATGTGGAATGAATAATTACTCGCACAAGAAAAAAAAATTGGCAGAGAAAGCTTTATGGAAAGGAGATTGCCAGGAGGAGGAGGAGGAAGGGAAGCAGAAGGGGATAAAATGAAAGTTGATGGGACGCTGGAGAGAGAGAGAGAGAGAGAGAGAGAGAGAGAGAATATGGGTAAGGAAGAGCAAGATTGAGAGAGAGATGTAGTGTTTGAGTGATAGATAAGGAGTGTGCAAGTGGTTCAGTGATGGAGGGTAAGAGTGTGTGTGTGTGTGTGTGTGTGTGTGTGTGTGTAGGTCTGGCCAGGTGCCCATGTGTCTCCCGGGAGCCAAGAAGTGTCCCCCCCCCCCGTATCTCCTTCCAAGACAGCCTCCCCCCTCCCCACACCACACTCCCCCCTCCCCACACCACACACCCCCTCCCCACACTACAATTTCCCTCCCACACCACACTCCCCCTCCCACACCACACTCACCTTAACCACACCACATCACACTCACCTTTCCCATCACATTCCCCTTCCCAGCACCACACTCCCCCTTCCCACACCACACTCCTCTTCCCTCCCTCCTCCCCTCATCACACTCCCCCCACACCATATCCCCAGCAGAAGTACACCAGTTCCTTCCATACCATATCCTAACTGGTTTTTTTGTAGCATTCCAAGCCTTCATCTCTTCAATACCATATCCTCTTATATCGTGTATTCTTTCTAGTGGCCAGACGATTTTCCTCAGTTTACGAGAGCCCCCTAGAGCAGTGAAGGGGTTTAGGGAAGCTTAAGTCAAAATCTAGAGTTCTTAAAGGGAAAAAATCGTCTGAATAATAATAATAATAAGTTTTAATGTACGTCATCTGAGGCAAGTAACAGAATAGGTGACAGGGCTTGTGCAAGATTGTCATTTTCTCCTCTTCCTTTTTTCCTCCCCTGTTTTTCATTTTTTTCCCTCCCTCCTCCCCCCCCCCCTCAGATTTCTTGGCCTAAGATGTCAGCCAAGAGATCCGTTCCTCCCCCTCTCCCCCTATTCTTGCTCTCCTGGATACGCCCTCGATTATATTACCTTTACTTAATGAAGGTAATTGGAGGTGTAAAGGTGGTTCGTGGTACCGTTCATTTTCAGACTTATTTGTATTATTATTATTATTACCGCACCTCGTACTTAGTGGGAAACAAGGTCATGGTGATGATGATGATGATGATGATGATGATGACGATGACCAGGAGGACGACAAATATTTCTTACTTTTTCAGACCTGCTCTCAGATTTACACAAAGAAAAATTTTAATCAGAAAAAATACACACACACACACACACACACACACACACACACACACACACACACACACAGAAGGGCGGGGGGGGGGGGGACGGCAGTGGACAGTATTGGAAAGCGATGGAGTGTGGGACCTAACCAGACCTTACCAGAGACCAGCTGAGATACAGAGTAAGGGAAAGGGGGTGACTTTGTTTTTTTCTCACTTATTATTATTGTTATTATTATTGACGCGTTTATCGGGGGTCACTTTACGGGTGATGGATGTGAGAGGCGGAGGAACGGAGGGAAGAGGAGGAGAGGAAAGGAGGGAAGAGGGAAAGGGAAAGAGGTTGTGGATGAGGAGAGGGAATATGTAGGAGGAGGGAGAATTGTGTGTGTGTGTGTGTGTGTAAGGAACGAAATCTATAATGAATGTATCAAAGATTAATGTTATAGTGTTTGAGAGAAATGACGTGGCGGAGTGCATAGTAAAAATAATGGAGAATTTGAGAGCCTTCAAATATTTAGCTAGTGTGATGAGTATGGATGGAAGTTTGGAGGGTGAAGTGTTTGAAGGGATACAGCAAGGAAGAAAGGTTTTCTGGTTCACTGAGAACAGTAATAAAGAATAAGGATGTGAGCATGGAAGTGAAAAAAAAAAGTTACTGCATGACAATATTGTAATCCCCACTCTAACGTATGGAAGTGAAGCTTGGCCCCTGTTGGAAGGACACAGGTAAGAGTGGGAGCAGTGGAAATGAGCTGTGAGACAGAGAGAGAGAGAAAGAGAGAGAGAGAGAGAGAGAGAGATACATACAGTACATACATATATATCTGTACTACATACTGCATGCATTTTTTTTTTTGTTATATGTCCGACTCTGGGCATAGGCTTCATAGCCTGCTCTCAAGGCCCGGTAGGCCTCCTTCATACAGTACACCTTTGCATGTCATCACTTCGGCGCTAACACCCACCGTCCATATAGAATACATGCTAGGACTGTCTCATACAGGACTGGTGTATTGGTATTACCGGGGGTATTTTAACGACATGTCGGCGGGTCTTTTGGTAGATCAGTAAAGTCTGATTTTATTCAAATCCATAAACTGTTCCCTGCCCCAGCGGGGATTTGAACCTGGGTCCAGTTGGACTGCAGGCCACCTCTGTACCGATTGAGCCACCGCCTCCCCCAGTATACATACATTTTGCAGGAGCAGGATTGAAGGAGTCAGGAGTAGTAAGGGAAGGAGGACATAAACGTAGTGGTAATGAGAGGAGGAAGAGAGAGTGGAAGCGAGAGGAAATGGAGGTAGTGGTAATGAGAGGAAGTAAAGAGAGAGGGGGAGGGGGGTGTCGGGGGGGAGGGAGGTGTTAATTAACCCACACAGGTGCTCAGGGATGACCCACCTGTCCTCATTCCACACCTGATCCCTACTGCTACAGGTGTATATTTAACATCCAGGAATTAATTGAAAGATACGGCTTCTGTGAGATCAAATTTCAAATAAACTATAATTGAAATATTTAAGCATCAGTGGATTTTTTTTTTTTTTTTCACTTTAAATCTCATAGTAATCCCTTTTCAAACTGACTAATAAATATGAAATAGAAAATAAAAATCTTCTGGTGCTAATTTATGCTTTCAGGGTCAATAAAGCATTCGATACGTTTTGGTAGTAAAGATTAGTTTTTATTGCAGTATAGATAATAAATAATTCAGTTTTATATATTACAGATTTTGGCATAAGAACATGTTTGTATTATTGTTAAACACATGTATGATTGTTAGTTTTGTGTGTGTGTTTTTATACATTCTGTCTATAGTCATTTTGTTTCCCCATCACACACACACACACACACACACACACACACACACACACACACACACACACACACACACACACACACACACTCTCTCTCTCTCTCTCTCTCTCTCTCTCAACATGCCCTTAAAGCTACATATTACTCCCCTCTCCCCCCCCTCTCAATTTCCCCTCCATTCCCCTCTAATTCTCCCCACAAATAGCCCACAGACCTCTCCCCTCAGACCTCTTCCCTTCGATTTCCCTCACGTCTGTTTAGCCTGAGGGGAAAGAGAGGGGAGGGGCGCTGTTGCTGTTTCCACTCGCCCATCCTAGCCCATCAGAGTCAGTTAACCTCTTCAGGCCGAGGGTGTTATTTCCATTTTCCCGTAGTTAATGTCAGAGAGTTTTGTTCAGACACCCTTCTTTCCCCTCTTTTTTCCCCCTTCAGTCTCTCCTCTTTCTTTCCCCTTCTGTCTGTCTCCCCTCTCTTTCCCCTCTTTCTGTGTGTCTCCCCTTCTTTCCCCTCTCTCCTTGTCTCCCTTTTCTTTCTGCTTTCCCTCTCTTTCCCCTTCTGTCTGTCTCCCCTTCTATACACTTTCCCTCTCTCTCCTTTTTCTTCCTGCCTCCGTTCCTCTTTTTCTGTCTCTTCTTTCTCCCCTCTTTTCTGACTTTCCTTTTATGTCTTTATGTCTCCTTGCTTCTCTCTTTCTGCCTTCCTCCTCATTCTGCTTCCTCTTTCTGCCTTCCTACTCATTCTTCCTCCCTCCTCTCCTTCTGCCTCCCTCCTCTCCTTCTGCCTCTCTCCTCTCCTTCTGCCTCTCTCCTCTCCTTCTGCCTCCCTCTTCTCTCTCTGCCTCTCTCCTCTCTCTCTGCCTTTCTCCTCTCCTTCTTCCTTCCTCCTCTCCTTCTGCCATCCTCCTCTCCTTCTGCCTCTCTCCTCTCCTTCTGCCTCTTTCCTCTCTTTCTGCCTCCCTCCTCTCTTTCTGCCTCCCTCTTCTCTTTCTGCCTCCCTCCTCTCATTCTGCCTTCCTCCTCTTCTTCTGCCTTCCTCCTCTCCTTCTGCCTTCCTCCTCTCCTTCTGCCTTCCTCCTCTCATTCTGCCTTTCTCCTCTCATTCTGCCTTTCTCCTCTCATTCTGCCTTCCTCCTCTCTCTCTGCCTCCCTCCTCTCTTTTTGCCTCCCTCTTCTCTTTCTGCCTCTCTCCTCTCTCTCTGCCTTCCTCCTCTCATTCTGCCTTCCTCCTCTCATTCTGCCTTCCTCCTCTCATTCTGCCTTCCTCCTCTCATTCTGCCTTCCTCCTCTCATTCTGCCTTCGTCCCCTTATTCTGCCTTTCTCCTCTCTCTGCCTTCCTCCTCTCTTTCTGCCTCCCTCGTTTCTTTCTGCCTCCCCCCCTCTGTCTTTCTCCCTCCCCTGCCTCCCCTCCAGTATCTCTCTACCTCTTCCTGGCTACCTTCCATCATTTCTCCTTCTGCCTCGCCTGCCTAACCTCCACCCTGCCTCTCCTCCACCCTGCCTCACCCCCACCCTGCCTCATCCCCACCTTACCTCCTCACTATCCTGCCTCACCCTTACCTTAATTCACCCCCACCCTACCTCACCCCCACCCTGGCTCCCCCCACCCTAACTCACTTCCATCCTTCCTCACCTCCACCCTACCTCATCTCCACCCTGCCTCACCTCCACCCTACCTCATCTCCACCCTGCCTCACCTCCACCCTACCTCCCCCTCCCTTTTCTTCTGAATCCTTCCCCGTCCTTTCCTCTTCTTCTCATCCTCCCTGCCTCACTCTGCCTCGCCTTCACCCTTCCCCTCTCCCTGCCTTTTCTTTACCCTCCTTCCTTCCCTTTGCCTCTCTCCCTTTCCTCCCTCCCCCTTCCCCTCCCCCCCGTTGAGCTGGCGAAGTGCCGAGGGAACGGGGTGTACCGTCATATTCCCCTCCCCCTCCCCCTTCTCCCTAACCCCTCCCGTTCCCCCTCCCCATCTTAACCCCTCCCATTCCGCTTCCCCCTTTCCATATCCCCACTCATTCCCCCTCCCTCCTTTCCATATCCCCTCCCATTCCCCCTCCCTCCTCTCCTTAACCCCTCCCATTCCCCCTCCCCTTGTCCTTAACCCCACGCTTTCCCCCTCCCCTCATCCTTTCTCCGTCCCTTCCCTTCCCCTCCCCCTCCCATTCCCCTATTCTTCTCTTACCATTTCCCTTCCTCTCCCCCTTCCCTACCCCCTTCTCCGTCCCTCCCCCTTCCCTACCCCCTTCCCCTTCTCCTTCATTCCCCTTCTCCTTTATACCTCCCTCCCCTTCCCTCTCCTCTTCCCCCTCCCCCTCTTCTTACCCCTCCCCTTCCCCCTCCTCCTTCCCTTTACCTTCCTCTTCTCCTTCCCCTTCCCTCTCCTCTTCCTCCCTCCCTTCCCCCTCCTCTTCCACTTCCCCTTCCCCCTCCTCTTCCCCTTTCCCCTCTTCTCCATCCTCCCTCCTCCTCCCCTTTCCTCCTCCCCGTGGATACGTTCCTGGTAATGCTTTCTAGCTTCCCCTCTCTTAATCTCCCCGCTTTTCTCCCCTCTTTTCCCCTTTCCTTCTCTCTTTTCTCCTCTCCTCCTTTCTTTCCTTCTCTCTTTTCCCGTTTCCTTTTCTCTTTTCTCCTCTCTTCTCCTCTTTTTTTCCTTGTCTTCTTTACCACTTCTCCTCTTCATTTCCCGTGTCTCTCATCTCTTCATATTTCCTCTTTTCCTCTCCTTCCTTCCATCTCTTTTCTGCCATCCACTCATCCTTCCTACTTTCCTTCTTTCTTCCTGTCTTCTTTCCGTTCTTTCTTTTTCGTTCTTTTTTTCTTTTCTTCCTTCTTTCCTTCCTTCTTAGTTTCTTTCTTTCTCTCCTTCCCTTCTTTTGTTTTTTTTTTCATTCCTTCCGTCCTTCCTTCTTTTCTTTCCTTCCATCCTTCCTTCCTTCCTTCATCTTGCTGCCTTTCTCATCCTTTTCTTTGGCGGTACTGTCATCATCGTTCATATTTTTTTTTTTCCTTTCTTCTCATTCTCCTTTTATTATCTCTCTCCTTCTTTTTCATCTGCCTTCATCATCATCATCATCATCATCATCATCATCATCATCATCATCATCCATCATTCTTCTCTCTCTCTCTCTCTCTCTCTCCTTCCTTTATTACCATCATCATTTACAACCTCTTCCATTTTTTCCTCCCTTCTCCATTTTATTTTCTTCCCCTTCATTTCATGTATTCCTCCTCCTCCTCCTCCTCATCATCATCATCATCATCATCATCATCATCATCACCATCATCATCATCATCATCATCATCATCACCACCCGTCACATCATCATCATCACCACTCCTCCCCCCATTCTTCCTCTTTCTCTATGCCATTATCATCTCTATCACCTTCCTCTTTTTGCTCCCCCTCTACTTCTCCCCCTTTTATTACCCTCCATCATTTCTCCTTCACTTCTCCTTCCCCTCCCCCTCCCTCCTGCATATTCCTGCTTCCCTTTCACCCTTTCCCTCCCCTTTTTCACCCCCCTTTCCCTTTCTCCCACCTCCCTTCCAGTCCTCTTCACCCTTCCCTTTTCCTTCCACTACCACCCTTTCTATTCCCCATTTCCCTTCCCCCCCTCCTTTTTCCTCCCCCCTCCTTTTTCCTCTCCTCCCCTCCTATTTCCTCTCCTCCCCTCCTTTTTCCTCTCCTCCCCTCCTATTTCCTTTCCTCCCCTCCATTTTCCTCTCCCCCATCCTTTTTCCTCTCCCCATTCTCTTTCCTCTCCTCCCCTCCTTTTTCCTCTCTCCCTACTGTCTTCTCGGTTACATCTCCCCTCTCCCTTCCTCCCCCAATATCTCCCCTATCCTTTCTTCCCTCCCTCATTCAACTCCTCCCTAACTCTATCCTTTTTTCCCCATCTTCCCCCTCCCCGTTCCCCATCCCCATCCCCCTCCCCCTTCTCCCCCAGTCCCTCCCCATCCTCCCCTTCCTTCACCAGTGCCAGTGCCTTCACCCAGCGTAATGTGGCACCAAAATGGCCGACCTGGCACTAATTCCTGAAGCCATCCAGTAGGACCCGCTGACCTGGCACTCGTAGGATTATTTCAAGTCGAATTTTTATTATTTTTTATTTTTATTTATGACGCTAATAAGGACTGTTCGAGGAGGAAGCATTTATTCATTTATTTATTTATTTATTTATTTATTTATTTATTACGTTTTGTTATTTCCTGGTTTTCCGATTCTTCTTTATTTTCCTGTCAGTTTGTTTTTTTCCTTCATTTCAGTTTCCCTTTTTCCTTTATTTTTCATTTATTCTATTTTGTCTATTATTATCTTTATTTTTTTTTTTCCATTAGGACAGCGTGGGAGGTGGGGAAATTTGTCCAAAAAATTGTGTTCGATTTTTTCTTCATCTTTTTAGTATTTTTGGCTTTTTCGATTTTTTTTTTTTTTTTAATGACCAGGGGATCGTGTGAGGTGAAAATAAATTGGCTTTTAAAATTACGTGTAGGCTATACCTTATTTTTCTCTCTTTCTCTTTCTCTCGCTCTATATATATATGTTTCTTTTTTTTTTCTGCTTTTTTCTCTCTTTTCTCACGTGATGATATTAAGAGAGAGTTTCAGGGGAGGAGGGAAATTTACTTTCTACTTGGGGTGTTTGGTGGTTCTCTCTCTCTCTCTCTCTCTCTCTCTGTTTTGGAGGGGTCAGTGTCACTACCTGGGAGAGAATTACTTTTAAACGTTATATTTGAAAGTTTTTTTGTATATTTTTAAGTGTTTTAATATCATTTGTTATTATTCGAAAATTTTAGGTGGAAATCGTAATATATTGAACTTTTTCCTCCTCCTCCTCCTCCTCCTATGTAATCCTATGTAATCCTATGTAATCCTATGTAATCCTGTGTAATCCTCCTCCTCCTCCTCCTATGTAATCCTGTGCAATCCTCCTCCTCCTCCTCCTATGTAATCCTATGTAATCATGTGCAATCCTCCTCCTCCTCCTCCTCCTATGTAATCCTATGTAATCCTGTGCACTCCTCCTCCTCCTCCTCCTCCAAGTAACAGGTAATTTGGAGGTAGAACTCAGGTAGCTCTGATAATTCTCTATAATTTTTTTCAATCAATTTTGGGTATTTTTTTTCTTCATTCTATTTTTCTTTTCTTTTTTTTCAGATCCATGACACTAATGAGGGACGGTCAAAAAGGTAAGAAATTTAGTTGTAAAAATTATAATTGGTAAGTTTTTTTTTTTTACTTCCTGTGTGTGTGTGTGTGTGTGTGTGTGTGTGTGTGTGTGTGTGTGTGTGTGTGTGTGTGAAAATTTTATTCTGTAGGATTTTTGTTTTCGTTTCTTTAGCTTTTTTTCTATTCATTTTTTTTTGCATTCATGATACTGTGTGTGTGTGTGTGTGTGTGTGTGTGTGTGTGTGTGTGTGTGTGTGCCTTACGTGCCACTTAATAGCCACTTTGCACAGACGCTCCAAGGAAAGGGAAAACAGCTCTTTAACCTCCCCCCCCATTCCCCTCTTCGCTTCTCTCCCCTCTCTCCCCCTTCCCTTCCCCACCTTCCTCTGACCCCACATCCCCTCCTGACCCCCTTTCCTCGTCTAGTAGAAGCAAGGACGAGGAAATCAGGAAAAAAAACTGATATATTTCTCTGCCATCAAGGAAAAGGGAATTGCATTTTTGAACAACACTGTAACATGCATAGGGGATGAAAGAGAAGGGTTGTATGTTAAGCTGGAGAGTGAGAGACTGACTAGGAGAGTGAATGTGAGTGAGGTGGAGGGAGCAGAGGAAGAGGGTAGCCACATGTCTTCTTTCATCACACATGTTTCCTCTTTTCTTAACATCCTTCCCAATCCCCTTCCCCTCACATTCTCTCCCCCTCCCCTCACATTCTTCCTTTATACATACACTCTCCCCTTCCCCTCACATTCTCCCTTTATACATACACTCTCCCCTTCCCCTCACATTCTCCCTTTATACATACACTCTCCCCTTCCCCTCACATTCTCCCCTTCCCCTCTCCCCTTACATTCACACTCTCCCCTTCCCCTCACCTCCATTTTTATTCCCTCTTCCCCACTTTTTCCCACTCACCCTCTCCCCTCTCTCTCCCCTCTCTCGCCACTTAACCACTTACGAGATGCTTCCCCTCTCTCTCCCCTCTCTCCTTGCCTACAATTTTGCCTCCACGATCGCTTAATTCAACTCTCATCTTCCGCTCTCTTCATTTCCCTCCATTTGCAGTCCTTGATTACTTAATTTTTCCTCACCCTCTCCTGCTTCTCATCTTCCCTTCTTCCTCTTTACTTCCAAGAAATTGTTATCGTCCTCTTTATCTCACATCCTCCTATCGTTTCTTCCTCTCCTGTTTCCCTACATGTGAGAGAGAGAGAGAGAGAGAGAGAGAGAGACGCTGTTTGGGTGTTGAACTATCATGTCACACACCAAACATCGTGGAGAAAGTTTTGTTCTGTTTGTGTTGTGTAGATTGGTTCACCCACCACCAATACACACACACACACACACACACACACACACACACACACACACACACACACACACACACACACACACACACACACACACACACACACACACACACACACTTTCCCTACCCTTCCACCACACATACCCCTCTTCCCCCAACATACCCTCTCACTCACATACCTTTCCTCTCCCCTCACACACACACACACACACACACACACACACACACACACACACACACACACACACACACACACACACACACACACACATACTTTCCCTACCCTTCCACCACACATACCCCTCTTCCCCCAACATACACACTCACTCACATACCTCTCCCCTCCCCTCACACACACACACACACACACACACACACACACACACACACACACACACACAGTCTCGCTTAATGAGAGTAATTTGCGGCGTCTTCCATAAGGTCCAAAATCCCGTATATTTCCAGGAGGGTACATATCTTCTGAGAGAGAGAGAGAGAGAGAGAGAGAGAGAGAGTGAGTGAGGGGGGGGGTTGGTGTTTGTGGATGGAAGGAGGGTGGTTAGAGGGCCCAAGGAAGTGTTTGTGTGTGCGGGGGGGGGCGAATTTGTGTGTGTGTGTGTGTGTATGTGTGTGTGGGAGGTGGGTGGGGTGTGTGTGTGTGTGTGGGAGGGGGGTGGAGTGTGAGTGAGTGTATGTGGAGGGGGAGGAGAGGGGGAAGGGGAAGGCTGTATATTCTTTCAAGGTGGGATACATTTCTTCAGGGGGAGGGGGAGGGGAGGAGGGAGGGGGAGGGGAGTATAAGTGAGTTTGGATGGGGTGTTGAGGGTGTTTTGGTGTGTGTGAGAGAGAGAGAGAGAGAGAGAGAGAATGAGCTAAAAAACGAGATGAAGGGGTAGTAGTGAGAGAGGGAGGAAAGAGGGGTAGGGAGAGGGAGGAAAGAGGGGGAGGGAGGTAGAAGAATAAGGAAGAGGAGTGAGAATGCTGGGAAGGGGGAAGGGGGAGGAGTGTGGGTGGGGGATTTAAGAGGGAGAGGGGAGGCCATGTTTCCAAAAGGGGAGGGGAGGGGAGGGGGGGAGGTAGAGCCAAAAATGGAGGGTGTTAAGTAGATCTGGATTTGCAAAGGAGGCTTGTAAGTTGTGAGGGAGGGGGAGGAAGAGAGGGAGAGGGAGGCAAGGAGGGGAGAGAGAGAGAGAGAGAAGGAGGGAAGCAAAATGTGAGGATGCTTCAGGGAGTAAGGGGAGGAAAGGGGAGGGAGAGGGGGGGAGAAAAGAATGAGGGAGGGGAGGGGGGGAAGGGGAGGGAGATATACTGGCGAAGGAGGGAGGGAAATAAAGTGTGGGATGGGCTGAAGGAGGGGGGGAGGGGGGAAGTAAAAAATGAGGAGAGAAAGGAGGGAGATAAATTGAAGGAGAGAGAGAGAGAGGGGGGGGGGAGGGAGCTTAGTATCTTGGAGGAAAGAAAAAATGAGGCATAAGAGGGAGAGAGGGAATCGCGTTGTCAAAAAAGGGAGAAATTACAGCAAGTTGTGAGGGTGCTTAGAGAGAGAGAGAGAGAGAGAGAGAGAGAGAGAGAAAAATGTTTACCACTTGGGGAGAATACATCGTCAAACTTCCTTATTTAATTCCGTGTGTGTGTGTGTGTGTGTGTGTGTGTGTGTGTGTGTGTGTGTGTGTAGAGAACTGTGGGCTGTCAAGGGTTTGTTATTATTATTATTATTATTATTATTATTATCATTACTGTTATTATTATTATTAGTTATTATTATTATTACCGTTATTATTATTATTATTATTATTATTTTTATTATTATTGCTGCATACAAACGGTAGGGGGAGGGTTAGGAGAGTCTAGGATGCTTAGGGGGGAGGGGGGAAAAGGAGTCTGGGAAGAAGAGGTGGGAGGGGGTTGGGAGGGAGGGGGTTTTCTTTGAGGGCACGGCGGTTGGGGCCTTGTGGGTGGGGAGAGGGTAGAATATGGGGTGCTTGGGGGGGAGAAGGGGGACATCTGGGGGGGAGGAGGGAGGAGAGGGAGTGGGAGGGGAAGATTAATGTGGGTGTGGGAGTTAATTTAGGGTGGAAGTTTGGAGTGGAGAGTGGAGATTTAGGGGGACGTGTGGAAGAATGTGGAGCATAGAGGAGAGGTGGAATTAGGGGGTGGAGGGGTGCAATAGAAGTGTAGTCAAGTGGAGTTTTAGTACATAATTTGAGGTGGAAGGAAGTGCCAGTGGATTGAAGGTGGAGGCTTGGGGTGTAAGTGGAGTGAAGTGGGAGGTAAGTGGAGTTTTCATACTTTGAGGTGGAGGTGAGTGCAAGTGGATTAAGGTGTGTGTGTGTGTGTGTGTGTGTGTGTGTGTGTGTGAGAGAGAGAGAGAGAGAGAGAGAGAGAGAGAGAGAGAGAGAGAGATGAGGGGTGTGGAATTCGCCCCTTCAGCTCGAGGACGTCTTTGTTAATCTTCCTGCTTACAGACGATTTTAGTCAACCTAGGAGATCGCCCAAGTCGCCTGAGGGAAGGTGTTGAGGGAGACCATCATACCCTCAAGCCTGAAAAAAGAAAAATCCATCCTGAGCTGAGTAAAATCGTCTGGAGAGAGCAAGAGTAAAAATTGGAAAGACAGTTTGGTAGTGAAGGGTGTATGTGGAGTGAGGTGGATCTAGGGTGGAAGGGAGTGGAGGTGGAGAAAATGGTTAGAAGGTGGTGGATGTGGAGTTACGTAAGTGAGTAGGTGGAGTGTAGTATAGTGGAGAAGCGGGATGTGGAAGGTGGAAAGGCCATAGGTGTGAAGTGGAATGATGTGGAGTGGAAGTGGAATGATGTGGATGGATGTGGAGATGGGTGGATTGGTTTATGGTGGGTAACGAGAAAGTGGATGAGAAGTGGAGTAATATCCAATCTCTCTCTCTCTCTCTCTCTCTCTCTCTCTCTCTCTCTCCTTTTTTTTTTAAACTTTACCCAGCCTCCTCCGTAAATTTAAAAAAATAAAAAATAAGGTCATGCTAATGGGGGTGTACTGTAGGAATTATGGACAGAGGTGATGATGATGATGATGATGATGATGATGGAAAGGAATTATGGACTAGGACTGTGCCAGATCTTAGTAAAATAAACACTAGACTGACTGTGAGCTCAACTGGAGGAAATAAAACAATGTGAAAACGGGGAATGAAGTTAGCATGCCCGTGGGAAATTAGGGTGGACTTGTAGAAGAGAAAATGCCTTGGAGTTTGCATCTTGAGTGTTTTGTTAAGTCTGAAGGAAGTCTTACACCACGTCTTAAGGAGCTGTGGCCCCTCTTCTTGTCGTCTTAGAAGGATAGAAAACTTATCTTCCCTATCGGTGTATTTCGGATCGTCTCATCGATATACTACAGTTGATTTTTTCTTTTTCTTAGTTTCTTTCTTCAAACACTTTTCAAATTGGGTGTCACTCCTTCGTATTTTTCTTCCCTAATTCGCTTCAGACTTGGTACACTTGATCCCTGGGCAAATACAGCCGGATGCCGTCCAACCCCCGCTCTCTCTCTCTCTCTCTCTCTCTCTCTCTCTCTCTCTCTCTCTCTCTCTCTCTCTCTCTCTCTCTCATATTGGCCTTTTAACGGGATTATAAAGCAAAAGGCCGAAGCTCAAACCGAACAAACATATTTCGAAAAACGAGTGAAATGTGGCAACGCAAATCCGTAGAGTTTACTGACTTTTGCAATGTGTGTGTGTGTGTGCTAGATGATTTTTTCTCCCATCCTGCATTCCCTTTGAAATG
>NC_137053.1:60855279-60862779 GCF_032717465.1 Coenobita brevimanus
CCTCTTGTTATTGATGCAAAACAGGTCGATATGAAAACAATATAAATAACATGCAAGGGAATACTGAGGTGCAATATGCGTGATAAATCGATTTTAAAAAAGGTATTAAGACTGAAACGAGACTTCTCATACGGCCATAGTGTCAGTTTTGGTGTCACTTTTGGTGTCAGTTTCAGATATAAAAGGTAAATATATACAAAAGAATCACATTTACTGCCATTGCCCTGGATCCCATTGAGGAGCACAGTCACACGTACTCGAAATATGTGACTAATAATATAAAACAAAGCACAGAGTGAGTCCTGCAACGCTGAGTCTGAACCTTGTTTGAAACCCTGTGCTTCGACTCTTCTATCACATGTTAAGTGAATCCACACGTAGTAACCTTTTTAGATTTTTGGAAGCCTCATCACATTACTTGGCATCTGTAGCCTCTGATGTTGGAATACAGTTATAGAAAATGCGTGGAAAAGGATTGTATAGGCGAGATAACTAAAGCACCGTCCCTGCTTCTGATCCAGGCCTTTGTTCGTTACGTGTTTCGTCACCGTGCTTCGATATAGATGAACAGCATGCTCGAACACCGCAAGTACCCATTGATCATCAGGACGGGCCGTAACTCATCTACTTCTGGAACTACTCATTAGTTTATTTGAAGACGAACCATTATGAACCTGGTACACATTATCCTGAAAAATAATGGCTGAGTTGCGAAGAGCGCCTCACTAGGTTTCAAAAGTTACTGTTCACTTTCCCGTTATTTACCGTAATGAATTGGATCAGTATTATTATCCGCAGTAGTACATTCACAAAAATAAAGGACAAATTAACCTTTATTCACCATTCACCTGGATCTTGAGTTTCGTGATGTGTTAATTATTATGTTGGCAATGCGGACGAGCGAGGAAACTGTGCGTCGCCAGGGAAACATAACACGGGATTAACGCCAAAGGTCAAGGTGGACGTGGTACCATCAGGCGATCTGTGTTTACGTGATGGCAGAGGCAGGGAATCCAATTAATAATGCCCCGTTAAAGCGGTATCGGCCAGACAAGGGGAAGTTTTGATTGAGAGTGTAAATAACAAGAAATCGCGAGCTTGGTGTTTGGAAGACGGAAGTGAGGGAGATAAATCTCGAGCTTGGTGTTTGGAAGACGGAAGTGAGGGAGATAAATCGCGAGCTTGGTGTTTGGAAGACGGGAGTGAGGAAGCTATGAAGCACCGGAAGTGTACTATATCCAGTTGGCATACGCTCTCGGGGTCACCTCTCTGCTTACACATTATTCAGGTACAGTTGTCCAGGTATACACGATGCTAAACCTAAGCTACGTAACTCAACCTGTATTTTAACCTCTTCACTACACATGGGTATTGTTTAACTTATTCCAGTGACGACGGACGATTTTATTCAGCTGATAATAAATAAAAGTGTCTCAGAGTTTAATTCTGTCACCACAAGCACCTTCGTGGTTGTGGGTACCTGCGCCCAACAGTTAATTAGGGAGTCGAACATTTGATTTCCTTGTGACGACCTGCCCTCGGACCTTGACTTTTGACCTGCTCTCAAAGTCCAATGACCTCATCCTTTCCTGACTCTCTGCTCCTCCGCGAAGTTTGGTTCAAATCGAATCAGAACTTGGTATGTTCTCTCTCTCTCTCTCTCTCTCTCTCTCTCATACACACACACACACACACACACACACACACACACACACACACACACACACACACACAGCATTAAGTTCCCGTTATGAGAGGGGTGTATTCTGAAATGTCACAACTTTTTTTCATTTTAATACAACCATTGCTTAAAGGTAGAAAGGAACTTAATAGGTGATCTCTTCAAATTCTGATTGGACTTTATTTATAAAAACGGCGTATAAAAGAGCCTATAGCGAGCCCTTTGCTGTTTATATTGAAAAAAAAATATATATATATATAAATCGCTATCAGTAAGAGAGGAAAAAAAAGGAGTGGGTGAATCCTTGCTGAGTCACCATCCATCCATCATCCAATCCTACATCGCCACATGAGGAGCGTAGGAATGATTTACCATAAGTTTTGAATTAATCCTGACTCGTAAAAAAAATATATCAGAATTAATCATATCCCGCTTTTCATTGAAGTTTGAAAAAAAAAATATATATATAAGCTATTTATTGCGCGTATTTTGGTATATAACACTGATCTTTTGTTATAGGTAATCTTTGGTCTACCGAGAATCCCCCCCCCAAATCGAAAATTCCCCCTCCCCCCAAAAAATTTAGGAAATTGCCCTCCCAATAAAAAAAAAAAAATCCCGAAAAAAAAAATCCCGAAAAAGCCCCTCCCCCAAATCCCGAAATTCCCCTCCCCCCCCCCCAGTCCATCCAAAAAATCCGTGCCAGTTACTGAAGGGATTATTTTTTTCATATTTTGTGTACTAGTTTTTTGGCATATTTTTTCGTACGGGTTTTTGTTTTATCGTCCTTTTTCATGCTCTTTTCTTCGTTATTTTTTTTTTATTTTTTCCTACGGGTTTATATTAGCTTTTTTTTTTTTTTTTTTTTTTAAATTCTCCTCTTCGTTTTCTTTATCGATCCTGTAATAATCTTTCGTCCTCATTTATTGCCGTTTTCTCCCCTGGCTCCTTTGATATTTAGTGATGATAATTAGTGATGGTAATTGTCCCGCGCCGTGTCTTAATTTCCAAGGCTATTTTCGTGGTGAGTATAGGATGACAGGCACTGCATTGGGAAAATATCGTGGAAATTGAATCTGCTTTGAAATAATGTAAATTTAATGATTATACTACTACTACTACTGATATTATTATTATTATTATTATTATTATTATTATTATTACAAAAAAGTATTCACATGTCATACTGATATAATTTAGTGCTCAGTGCTGCAAACTCCCTTGTAATTAGACTCTCTCTCTCTCTCTCTCTCTCTCTCTCTCTCTCTCTCTCTCTCTCTCTCGACTTCAGGGTGTGGTAAATAATTAGTAAGGAAAGGGAGCTATTTGTAGGGGAGAGGGGAAGGCAAGGGGAGTTGGGGGAGGGGAAGAGGTAGGGGGAGCAGAAGGGAGGGGAGGATGAGGGGATAGGGGAGGAAAAGGGGAGGAAATGGGGTCAGGGGGAGGGGAGGGGAAATGAAAGGAGAGGGGGAAGGGAAGGGGGAAACCTAGGAGAGGGGGGGAGAGGGAGGGGGAGTAAAGGGGGGTAGAAGGGAGTTTTTGAAGTGGGAAGGGGAAAGGGGAAGGAGGAGGGAAGTAGAGGAGGAAAAGAAGAGGCAGAACAGAAAGAAGGAAGGGTAGAGGAGGAGCAGGAGGAGAGGAGATACGCAAGGAGGAAAGGGAGAAGAAGAGGGTGAAGAGAGGGGAGGAGGAAGAAGAGGAGGAGGGAAGGAGAAAACAAAGTAATGATGGTAGTAGCAGTAGTAGTAGTAATAATAATAATAATAATAGCAGCTCATGGTAATTATCTCTTAACTAAGATCTGTTTTTCGCGGTAAGAACGAAAGCCATAGTAAGATTATACATCCATCATGCAAATAAAAAACGTGTGTGTGTGTGTGTGTGTGTGTGTGTGTGTGTGTGTGTGTGTGTGTGTGTGTGTGATGAAGTACTGTATAGAAACGTCCCTCAGCCCCCTCCCTATCCCCCGAAAGGACGATGGTGGACTGCAAGAGGAGGGGAACTTCAGACTGCAGTCCACTGGGTTCACGTTGAGATGAGCTTCAGATAGCAATAAATCCTACTGACTGCGATTCCCTTTATTTATTTATTTATTTATTAATGCTACCTTGAGACGATTTTATGCAGTTTTTTGAAGAACTTGGAGTGCAGGGGTTAAAGAAGGCTGTATTTACTTCCTGGAATTGAATATATTAGTCTGACGAGAGAGAGAGAGAGAGAGAGAATGTCATCAGGCTGGACAAGTTAATGGGAGTGCTCTGTACAGGTTATGATCTTTAAACAAACCTTTAAATCCACGTTAAGGTAAACTTTAAATTAGAGGCAGATTTACTTTAGGGTACCTGATACAATATGAGTTTTCTATGAAGGCTTAGCGCATCCATTCTCTATAAGGGATCGATTGAAGGAGAAACTATGGTAAAAAAAGATGCTCTGAAAAATGGTCAATATGAATCTTCAAAATCGTATTAACAGATTATATTGTGTATCAGGTTATCCCAATTAATTCCAGGGCATATCATATACGTTTCTGTTAAAATTGTGCATAATTGAAAGAGACGGTGAGGCATAAAGAAAAATATAAAGGAACTAGGCGAAAGTGGAGGACAGAAAGGAAAGGTATTTTAAATTCAGCTTGACGTCTGAGTGAAAGCTAGTGAGAAAGTGATGCTCTCTCTCTCTCTCTCTCTCTCTCTCTCATGTTTTCAATCCAGTTTCCACAGCTGTTGTTTCCAATAGCACTAGGTGAGCATTTTCTTGCATCATATATATATAGAGAGAGAGAGAATTACGATGAATGTGTGTGCTTGTGTGTACGTGTATATGCGTGTGTAGGTCTTTGTATGTGTTTTTGTGTATGTATGAGTGTGGTGTATGTATGTGCGTGCTTGGGTTCTTGAGCGCGCCTGCGATGAACGGCGTGTGTGTGTGTGTGTGTGTGTGCCCTTTAATTATCATTTAAACCCTTAACGAAGATTTAAATTTGAAGCTTAAAGAGGCGATTTCACTCAGCATGGGAAGGATTTGTAGTAAAGCTTAATACTGTATCTACTGTAATCCTCTTGTTCGAAAAATACCCCTGAAATAATAAAAATTGCCTGAATTAAATCGTCTGGAAAAACCGTCTAAGAATGAAGTGTCATCGGTGGGAAGGATTAATTGCCAGGGATTTATCTTAGCTCTAAATCGTCTGCTGGGATTTAGCTTCATAAAACCGTCTGCTGGGATTTTGTCTTCCCTCAGCTGAAGAAATTCGTCTATCGGTGGCTTTATAGACATGTTAACTGGGAATGTTTTTTTTTTTGTTATTGGTACCACAAAATTAACTCTCTCTCTCTCTCTCTCTCTCTCTCTCTCTCTCTCTCTCTCTCACACACACACACACACACACACACACACACACACACACACACACACACAATATAGTTCCCAAACGTAAAACTAGACACTCCGTTTTCTGAGGCCTTCCCACTCGTCACATTCCGTACCCTCACATGTCACCATTTCAGCACTAGTACGCACCGTCCATATTGAATACTTATACCCACGACCCACATTGCCTTTCATCATATCTGTAATGCAGGTCGGTAGGGGCGATCTCGCATGCATAATTCAAGCCACATTCGCCCTTATTTCCCATTCCCCCTCTCTACGACCTCCAGACTTAACCCTTTCACTCCGAGGACGGCTTGCATTTCATCTTAGCTACCCCAGACGGTTTTTCGTAGCTTAGAAGGGGGTTTTCTAGGAAAGGGGGTTAGATAAAGCCTTCCCTAACCCCTCCTGGGCCAGTGGGGGGCTCTACAGATGAGGGAAACCGTCTGAAAGGAGCAGTAATACGCTGAATTAAACCCCGTCCTTGGAATGAAGTGGTTAAGCGTTCATTCTTTTTTTTCCTATACGGACGATTTTTTTTTTTTTGATGGGTTAGATTTTTTTTTTTTTAATTTCGTTGTTGAAAGATGGTTCTCTTGATGAATAAAGGCGTAATAGTGGTAAAATAATAATAATAATAATAATAATAATAGTGATAATAATAATAATAATAAAGATAGTAAGTAGTAGTAGTAGTATGTTAATAATAATAATAATCTATCTATCTATCTATTGCTAGACACCTCAATCCCGTTTGGGGTGGCCACAAACAAATCGCCTCCAAGTCGCCCTGTCCCCCGCCATTTCACTGCCCTGCTCCCAACTCACACCCCCCTCTCTCATATACCTCTCCACCCCATCCCTCCATCTCATCCTCGGCCTCCCCCTCCCTCTCCCCCCCTCCACCTCACTCACATACACTCTCTTCGTCAGTTTTTCACCCTCCATCCTCTCCACATGGCCAAACCACCTAAGTGTGTTCCTCATAACGCTTCCTATCACATCCACATCCACACCACATCGCTCCTTTATATCCTCATTCGTCAGCCTGTCTCTCCATGTGACTCCACAGGCTCATCTTAAATAACTCATTTCCACTGCTCTCACTCTTGACTTGTGTCCTTCCAGCAACGTCCAAGCTTCACTTCCGTACGTTAGAGTTGGTATCACAATACTGTCATGTAGTAACTTTTTCACTTCCATGCTCACTTCCCTGTTTCTTATCACTGCTTTCAAAGAACCAGCAACCTTTCTTCCCTGCTGTACCCTTTCAAGCACTTCACCCTCCAAACCTCCATCCTTACTCATCACACTACCCAAGTACTTAAACATACTCATATTTTCCAATTCCTCACCATCCAACCTCGCTGTACATTCACTGACTTCACCTCTCTCAAAGACCATCACTTTACTCTTCCTTACATTCACCTTTAGATTCCGTTCCTTACACACTCTCCCAAACTCATCCACCAAGCCTTGCAGCTCCCCTTCGTCTTCACTCAACAACACAGTATTATCTGCAAACAACAGTACAGGGAGTTTCCAAACACTATCCTCTCTCACCAGGGCCACTCCAACATCCACTACCCTACCTTGTACCTCTTTTATTACCCCATCCATGTACAGATTGAACAACCATGAGACATGACACATCCCTGTTTCAACCCAACTTTCAAAGAGAAAAATTCACTTAGTTCACCATCCACACGCACTGCAGCCTTCGCACCATCGTACATACTCTTCACAGCATTCAACAACTTCCCATCTACTCCATATATTCTTAACACTTTCCACAATCCTTGTCTATCCTCCCTGTCATATGCTTTCTCCAAATCCATGAAACCCGCATACAACTTCTTTCCTTTCTCTAGAAACTTTTCCACTAAAGATCTAAGAATGAATATCTGATCTACACAACCTCTTCCCTTCCTAAAGCCTCCCTGTTCTTCTCCAACTAATTTCTCTGTTCTTTCTCTAACTCTGTCAGTAAGTATCCAACCATACACTTTTCCTATTATACTAAGAAGACAAATGCCCCTATGATTACCACACACTTCTTTTTCCCCTTTTCCTTTGTACAAGGGAATAATTATACCTGACTTCCAATCCTCCGGGACTCTACCTTCCTCCCAGGCCAATCTGCACATCTTCCACATCCATTCTACTACTATCTCTCCTCCATGCTTCAACATTTCACCACACACTCCATCAATTCCTGGGGCTTTCCCCGATTTAACTTTCTTCACTGCTTCCACAACTATCCTACTGATTTCTTCCTGTCTTCTCACCTCCCTCCTTCTCCCAGCCATTCCCCAGCCACTTATACTCGCATTACTTCCATCCTCTATGTTCAACAATTCCTTAAAGTGTTCTCTCCATAATAATAATAATAATAATAATAATGACGATAGTAGTAGTAGCAATAATAATGATAATAATATTAA
>NC_137053.1:60865279-60897779 GCF_032717465.1 Coenobita brevimanus
CCCCAAGCCACGTACCTTGAAGGGCCTTGCAACATCGAGCCTACCTGTGTGTGTGTGTGTGTGAGAGAGAGAGAGAGAGAGAGAGAGAGAGAGAGTGTGTGTGGTTCATATTATTATCACAAAAAAATTTCCTTTAACCTTTCATTGCCTCCGCCGGTAGAGAAGTGTCAGCGAATTTTTGGTTCTTGCTGTACCTCTCGAACTGAAGGGGTTAAGTCCCGTTGATGAGTGCAATTGCAACGTTGCCTTGGTGCCATTCACTCCCCCCGGAGGTATGTTGATTGGGAAAGAAAACATGAAGATGAAAATGATTGAAAGGTGTGAGAAATAATTCAGTGTAAAAAAAAATAACTGTGTTCCCTTGACTCCA
Source organism: Coenobita brevimanus (assembly GCF_032717465.1). Lineage (NCBI taxonomy): Eukaryota > Metazoa > Arthropoda > Malacostraca > Decapoda > Coenobitidae > Coenobita > Coenobita brevimanus. Next base: position 60,865,650 of record NC_137053.1, read on the forward strand.
TTAATTCCCCCCGAGATGTTGCTGGAGAGAGAGAGAGAGAGAGGGGGGGGGGAGCAAAATGACATGTGCTGCAGTGAGAGTGCGTGAGGATGCGGTGGGAAAATAATTGTGTGGAGAGTCACGTCTGGTTGGGGGAGGCGAAAGGTGGGGGAGGAGGGGGAGTAGTAAAGGGGAAGAGGAGAAGGAGGAAGGGGGGATAAGAGACTGGTGAGAGGGAGGGAGAGAGCCAACAGGGGAAGAGGGAGGGGGATGTAAAGAGGAGGGAGAAACAACAAGAGGTGTGAGGGAGGTAAAGAGGGGAAGGAAACTGGAAGAGGGAGAAGGGGAGGTGACGAGAGGGTAGAGAGGTAGAAGAGGAAGGAGGAGGAGGAGGTAAGAGAGGGAGGAGGGGGAGTAAAGAGAAAGAAGGGAGCAAGAAGAATAGACAAGAGGTGGAAGAGGGAAGGGGGTACAGTAGAGAGGGAAGGGGGTCGACAGAAAAGGAAGTGGAGGGAGCCCTAAAGAGGGAAGGGGGTAGAGGTATCAGAAAAAAGAGGAGGAGGGGGACGGATGGGAGGGGCATATGGCAACAGAGTGGAGGGGTGCGAGCGAAGGGGGAACGGCCAAGAGAGGATTTGGTGGGGGGGAGGTGGGAGGGAGGATGATGGAGAGGGGGGAGAGGGGTGCGAGAAGAGGAGTCGGGGCAGCAGAGAATAAAAGTTGGGGTACACACGTCACGAGATCATTTAGAGTCCTTCAAGTTTCATCTTCGTCAACACCTACGTCAGGGACCTTGACTTACCTTTGTTGTCCAAGCCCCGTGTTACCTGGGAGTCATTAGCGTCAACACCTACGTCAGCAACCTTGCGTTACCTTCGTTTTCTATTCCCCGTGTCACCTGGGAGTCATTAGCGTGCTGGCAGGTGAGAGGCAGCCAGGTGGCCCATACACAATGTCAAAATACTGCCAGGCCCTCTCCTTTAAGTGAACCCCTGCAGTACCCAACCCTCTCTTGTAAATGAACCCTTTGTCCTTTAACTGAACCCCAGTGTCCTTTAAGTGAACCCCTGCAGTACCCAACCCTCTCTTTTAAATGAACCCTTTGTCCTTTAACTGAACCCCAGTGTCCTTTAAATGAACCACTCTGTCTTTTAAATGATTTTCTCTTTGAACCCCTTCCATACCACATCCTTGCCTTTAAATGAAAACCCACCCCTATAGATGAACCCCTCCAAAACCCACCCCTTTAAATGAACCCCATTATTACCAAACCTTTTCCTTTAAACTCACCTCAAAGCACGTAAGAAACCTGAAGAGACCTGAAATACCTAAGGAGTCATGTCTTGGAGGTCACCAGCGACATGACCTAAATTTTTCCTTATTGAGGTGAGAGGGTCAGTTGGGAGTGAGCGGACCTGATAAAATTGAATTGATTGAAAGTTGAAGTTAGCCTAAATCCATATACTTGAGTTTGATCAGAGCTGAGGTGATCTTGAATAGGGCATTGTCGCATCCAGTCTAAGGCCACACTTAAATTTTCCGCATCCAGTCTGGGCCACACTTAGATTTGTCGTATCCAGTCTAGGCCACACACAGATTTGTTGCATCCAGTCCAAGGCCACACTTAGATTTGTTGCATCCAGTCTGGGCCACACTTAAATTTTCCGCATCCAGTCTGGGCCACACTTAGATTTGCCGCATCCAGTCTAGGGCCACACTTAGATTTGTCGCATCCAGTCTGGGCCACACTTAGAATTGCATCCAGTCTGAGGCCACACTTAGATTTGTCGCGTCCAGTCTAGGCCACACTTAGATTTGTTGCATCCAGTCTAAGGCCACACTTAGATTTGCCGCATCCAGTCTGGGCCACACTTAGAATTGCATCCAGTCTGAGGCCACACTTAGATTTGCCGCATCCAGTTGGGGCGACACTTAGATTTGTCGCTTGCAGTCTGGGCCACACTTAGATTTGTCGCATCCAGTCTGAGGCCACACTTAGATTTGTTGCATCCAGTCTGAGGCCACACTTAGATTTGTCGCTTCCAGTCCGTGGCCACACTTAGGTTTTGCGCATCCAGTCTAGGGCCACACTGAAATTTGCCCCATCCAGTCTAGGCCACACTTAGAATTGCATCCAGTCTGAGGCCACACTTAGATTTGCCGCATCCAGTCTAAGGCCACACTTAGATCTGCTGCATCCAGTCTAGGGCCACACTTAGATTTGTCGCTTCCAGCCTGGTCCAATCCTATCGCTTGAAGGCCAGTCGAATCCAGTTTAGGTCCATTGAGTCCATTCTTATTCATGCAAGCAGCCTGGCATCCATTCTTGTCAGGTGAACTCCAATTTTGTCATCCTACATCAGGGGGCTATCTAACTCGGGGCTGGGGTATACTTTGGGGGTTGGGGTAAACTTTGGTAGCCTGGGGATATACTTTGGGGGCTGAGGTATACTTTTGGGGGATGGGGTACACTTTGGTAGCCTGAGGATATACTTTGGGGGCTGGGATATACTTTGGGGAGCTGGGGGTATACTTTGAGGGGCTGGGGTATACTTTGGGGAGTTGGGGTATACTTTTGGGGGCCGGAGTATACTTTGGGGGCTGGGGTATACTTTTGGGGGTTGGGGGCATACTTTGGGGCAGGGTATGCTTTGGGGGCTAGGATATACTTTGGGGGCTGGGGTATACTTTTGGGGGTTGGGGGTATACTTTGGGGGGCTGGGGTATACTTTGGGGGCTGGGGGTATACTTTGGGGGCTGGGGTATACTTTGGGGGGCTGGGGTATACTTTGGGGGGCTGGGGTATACTTTGGGGGGCTGGGGTATACTTTGGGGGGTGGGGTATACTTTGGGGGCTGGGGTATACTTTGGGGGCTGGGGTATACTTTGGGGGCTGGGGTATACTTTGGGGGGTTGGGGGTATACTTTGGGGGCTGGGGATATACTTTGGGGGTTGGGGGTATACTTGTTGGGGCTGGGGTATACTTTGGGGGCTGGGGTATACTTTGGGGGGTTGGGGTATACTTTGGGGGGTTGGGGTATACTTTGAGGGCTGGGGTATACTTTGGGGGCTGGGATATACTTTGGGGGCTGGGGTATACTTTTGGGGACTGGGGTATACTTTGGGGGCTGGGGTATACTTTGGGGGCTGAGGTATACTTTTGGGGGTTGGGGGTATACTTTGGGGGCTGGGTATACTTTTGGGGGCTGGGGTATACTTCGGGGCAGGGTATACTTTGGGGGCTGGGGTATACTTTTGGGGGTTAGCTGGGTTATACCAACACCGAGTATATTAAAGTTACAAGTATACCCCTAATTTATGAGAGGAATACTGACTACTGGGGCACTATACTCCTCTCACCTTAACCTGGCCAAGATTTTCGTCCTTTTGTAATCTGTTTCCTGTAACCCAGGGGCAGAAAAGGACAGTAGTACGATTCGAGATCCATTCCATAGCACTTCTTCGTGACTAGCATCATATTCCACAGTCAAACCATTACTACAGATCAGGACTCAAGAGGGAGAGAGGTCAATTTTAGGCCAAGTTAGAGTGACAGGGGGTGTAGGTTCCGGAAAACATGCATATCATTAGCACTCAATTTTAACACAGAAAGACATCATTTAAATACAGCACTGTGTTAACTCTGTCCCCAGGAAACCATTTACTACGCTGGGTGGTAACCATATAACCGGTTTTTTTGGCAGGGTTAAGTGTCCCCCAGATTCCCCCATCCAAAATCACATAATCATGGCAGTTGGTTCAGAGAGAGTCTTGATGATGATGATGTTAACTCTAGTACGGTTTTTCAATAGTGTGTTAATATTTCTTGGCAAAATAATTTCCATTTCCATAATTTAACAAAAGCTAGGGTGTTACCATAAAAAAAAAATAGTGTTAATGGGGTGCGAATCTGTTTTTAGTGGTTAAGTAATGGGGAGACAGATTAAAGATAACTAGGGGATTCATTCATTCTCTCTCTCTCTCTCTCTCTCTCTCTCTCTCTCTCTCTCTCTCTCGTGTGTGTGTGTGTGTGTGTGTGTGTGTGTGTGTGTGTGTGTACTCCCCCCTTACACCCCACCTACACCCAACCACCTGTAAATCGTCTGTAGGTAGCTGGAAGAAAATACAAAGACGTCCTCGTACTGAAGGGGTTAAGGGCAAAGGAGTAGAGGGTGAGTAATTATGGTTTTCAGGAAAGCGTAGGGTGAAGGAGTTTTTATTTTTATTATTATTATTATTATTGTTGTTATTATTATTATTATTATTATTATTATTAGTTTATCCTTCATCTCCCAATCTTCACCTATAAAATTCAAAGATAAGTTACATTTAGTTAGGTTTGGTTTGTTTAGGTAAGTTAAGGTTAGGACAGGTAAGGTTGGGTTAATTTAGGTAAGGTAAAAGTTAGGTTAGTGTTTTAGAAGCAAAGCCCATTCTAAGTTACTTTCACATTAGTACCCTCTGTCCCCCCAGCCCAACCCTTGCAGCTCTCTCCAGCCCAGCCCAGCCCTTTCTGCATGTGACTCTCTCTCTTCTCCTCTCCTGCCCTCAGCCCTCCTTTCCTCCCAGCCCTCACCACCCTTCTCTGTGTGTCCCTCCTCCCCTCGGCAGACCACCTTTCCCCCTACCAACCCAGCCCTCACACCTCTTTCTAAGTCTGTCACTGTTTCCCTCCCTAGCCCTCAGCCCTCCTCCTTTCCCTCCAGCCCTCTCCAGCCCAGTTTATTTTATCATCCTTTCTCTTCTCCTCCTCCTCCTCCTCCTCTTCCTCCTCCTCCTCCATTCAAATTCATCACTTTCCTCCACTTCTGTTCCTCCTTTCCTTCTTATTTCCATCTTCGTCCACTTTTTTTTTTTACGTTTTATCTTCCTTCTTTTCACGCTCTTCCACTGCCACTTCCTCCACCGGCTTCACCCAATCTTGCCTCTCTCCACATGGTCTGTTAACCCTCTCCACCCTGTTATTATCCACCTACCTTCCTCCACTTCATCTCCACTCTTAGTCTCCATTCTTCCCTCTCCGTCCACCTCCTCCACGCTTCCTTTCCTCCTTTCTGTGCTTTCTCCACCCATATCTCCCTCCACCTCCACCCCACCTCCTCCCGCTCCATTTCTCTCACCACCCATACCTCCCTCCACCTCCACCCCTCCACCGTTTCCATCACCTCCATCCCTACCTCCCTCAAAGAATACCAACCAACCCAGTCCCTTTTTCTGTTATGCCGGTGAAGGGGTAACTCTCATGATCAGGTCAGGGCCGATGTACAGTACTCTTTACTTTCTCACCCCTCCCTTTTTTATCCCTTGACCCCCTTGCATCCCCTCACCCCACTCCCTACCCTATTTTTACACCCCTTTCACCCCACTCTCCCACCTCTTCGTCCCTGCATATCCCCCTCTCATCTCATCCCTCTCCCCACGCCCTCCCCATCGCACATCCTCCCCCACCCCATCCCCCACACCGTATTTACTCATGCTCTCATCCTTCCCTCTCATAGCATAGGCAGGTCATTAGCATAGGTTCAACAAAAGTTCTCAGGGAGCGACCGGCTGAGCTCTACACTGTGGGCTGGAGTGACCGAATTCCAGCAGTACGTTGGGTTCAGGTTCAGTTCAGCTTGGAGCCACAGCGACAACAGCAATACTATCAAAAATAATCCAGTCCCCTCCCCGCTCTTTTCTTTCCCCCTCCCCCCTCCCCTTCTTGTTTCCTCTCCCTCTTCTTTACTTCCCCTCCACGGTCTGTCCCCCGTCCCGCTTCCCCTCTCCCCCTCCCTCTTCTCTCAACGCTACCTCATCTCCCCCTTCTCATCCCCTTCCTTTTCTCCCCTTCCCTCCTTTCTCCTCTCCCCTCTCCCCCTTTTCCTCTCCCCTTCCCCTTTATCTTCTCCTTCCATAAGTACTTTCGTTGTAAGGTTGTCTTTCATTGATAACTATACTCTTTTCATTCTAACTTGGCCCAGAATATTGCCATCCTTTAGCCTGTATCACGTAACTCTATAGGAAATTAAGACTACCGCTGCTGTACATCCTTCGCAAAGCACTTCTTCGTGACTAGCATCATATTTTAGTGTTAATCTATGGCTACGACTCGAAATTTATGATATATGACAAGAAAAGGAAGTGATTGGTAGCGTATATGATGTTGGTTATTATTGTTTTTATTATATTATTATTATTATTATTATTATTATTATATTATTATTATTATTATTATTATTATCGTTATTATTATTATTATTATTATTATTAAAATTATTATTATTTACTTTTTTCATGGATTTAGAACGATGGAGAGGGAAGATTGAAAGTTAGAAGGAAGAGGGAGTGAAGGTAAGAAATTAGTGTAGGTTAATTAAAAGGTAAAAAGATGATGGAGGAAAGGTAAATAGACAGTAAAGATAGATAAAGAGATAGTGAAAGGAAGATGAAGGTGAAGGGAAGAAGTTAGTGAAAACGAGGAAATGAAGAAAGATGGTGAAGAGGAAGACTGAGGAGAGATGTTGTGTGTCATTTCTCTTTCTCTCCTTCTCACCTCTCCCCCTCTCCTCACCCCGTATTGTGTATTTTTCTTTCTTCCCCTCCTCACTTCTCACCCCTGCCTCCTCCCCCCACACCCCCATTCTAACCCCTAGTGATAGAGTATGGTGCCTGTTCCCTTCCCCACTCTCTCACCCCATCTCACCCACAACCCCCTTCCCGGCCCTCACCCCCACTTCTTTCTCACCCCTCACCCCCCTCTTCACACCCCCTAGTGATAGACTATAGATGTCATGTGTAACTATTTTTTTCTTTCTTTTTTCTCTCACCCCTTTTCACCCCCCCACCCCTCCCCCACCCAACCGGTCTGTCACAAGGACGCCCCTAATAGTCATAGTTGTCATGGGGGGATAGTGGGGAGGGAGATCCATGTCAAGGTCGAGGGGAGGAGGAATGAGGGGGTGATAGAGGTTGGGAGGGGGAAGAATGGGGTGAAAGGGGTATGGAGGGGGGAAGTGTGGGGACGAGGAGGAGGGGGAGAAAAAGGTAGGGAGGAGAAAGGTGGGGGGGAAAGGGGATGGGAGAAGAGGTAGCGAGGGGGGAATCTGTGGGAAGAGGTGGGGGGAAGGAGGGGGGGATGAGATGGTGGGAGTGAAAGAGGGAGGGAAGAATGTGAGGAGGAGGGGGAGAAAGACGTAGGGAAGGGGAGAGGGGGAGGATGAGGAGTAGGGGAAAAAGGTAGGGAGGGGGAATAGGGGAAGAGGAGGAGGGAAGGGGAAGGAAGTGGAGGAGGGAAGGTGGAGGGAGAGGAGGAGGTGGAGGGGTTTGGCGGGAATGTTTTTGACGAGGTGGAGGGACAGGTGTGTGTTTTTTATTTATTTTATTTTATTTTTGGGAGGTGAGAAAATTTAAGGAATATATATGGAAATTTAAGGATATATATTATTCTTGCTTTTATCCTTTTCTTTTTTTTCTTTTTTTTTTGTGTTTCCATTTTGAGCTGAGAAAAATTTTGGAATATTTATGTTGAGATGAGATTTTTTTTCATTTTTGTAGAGTGAGGAAATTGGATTAATGGGAGAAACTGTTTAGAGTGAGGAAATTGGATTAATGGGAGAAACTGTTTAGAGTGAGGAAATTGGATTAATGGGAGAGACGGTTTAGAGTGAGGAAATTGGATTAATGGGAGAAACTGTTCTTTTTCCCCTTATTATTATTATTATTATTTTGTTATTAGTAGTAGTATCAGTAGTAGTAGTAGAAGAAGAGGTGGTAGTAGTAGGAGTAGCAGCAGCAGCAGCAGTGGTAGTGGTAGAGTAGCAGTGGTAGTATTAGAATAGTAGTAGTAGTAGTAGCAACAACAGTAGTATCGTATTCTTTTAATTTACAGGAATATAAAAAAATTAAGAAATATTTAGGTCAGTAAGAAATAGCTTAGAAAATTGTAGGGTCGTATGGAGGTTAAAAGGACAGATTTAAAGGGACATTTAAAGGGACAGATTCTTTTTTATATCTTTTTCTTCTTAAAAAAAAATAATAATAATCCAATTCCCCTTTTGTTATGCTGCTCAAGGACAGGGATTTATATTATGGTGTTTGGCTTGAGAGGTGCAGTAATATAAATAAATAAATAAGTAAATAAAAATAAAACATTATTGAGGACTCTAACCTAATCTCAAGAGGTGTTAGAAAGATGGTAAGCAAAAAAAAAATGTTTATGGAAATGTTTAGGCGTAAGTTTGAATTGGTAAGCTTAAGTACGGGGCCGTAGAGAGAGAGAGAGAGAGAGGGGGGGGGGGAAGGAAAAAAAATTGCGAAATGGAAATATAAATCTTCAAGTGTGGCTATGACATAACTAAAATACCAGCCCTATTGAGTGACTCCCCTATTTGTCGAGACTGTATTGGTGACACACTCTTCTCTGATGTAGGGGGCGTGGCTGGGTGGATGAGAGGGTGGGTGTGGGTGGGCGGGCGGGTTGTGGGTAGGTGGATGGATGTGGGTCGGGTTGCAGTGGTTGTTTGAGGGCATTTTTTGTAATTAGGATACGGTAGGGGAGGGTAGATGGGGTCAGGGTGGAGCCGAGTAGTAGGGTAGGGTAGAATGGGGTAGGATTGGTTAGATTAGGTCAGATAAGGTCACGGTAGGTTAACTTATTTGTGATGGAATTGGGTAAGATTGGGTTAAATTGGTGTGATTTGGGTCGGTTTGGTTATTCGACGATATTTCTCTCTCTCTCTCTCTCTCTCTCTCTCTCTCTCACTAACATTGCAAATATCAGTCTCTATTTTGGGTCCTATTTATATTTGACTTATGTATCATCTCCCCTTGCTGTTTAATAAAGACTAATTCTCACTCCTTTACTGCCTGACGTCATCCATAAATATAATAAATTGATTAAAGATAGTACGTAATAAGTAAGAAATAAATAAAGAGAAAAAACAATGGGAAAAAAAATCATGGTAGCGAAAGGGTTAAGTCTGAGTCAGCTGCTGCCGTGTTATGAAAATGGCACACACACACACACACACACACACACACACACACACACACACACACACACACACATATTCTTTTCTTAGTCAGTCTCATTTCCATTCCCCACATCATTCTTATCATCATCATCATCATCATCATCATCATTATTACCATTATTATTATTATTATTATTATTATTACTACTACCACTACTGCTACTACTACTCTATTACCACTACCACTCCTCCTTCTCCTACGACTACTACTATTAACTACTACTATTACTACTACTACTACTACCACTACTACTACTACTACTGCAAATATTTATAAGTGAAAGTACAATTTTTTTCCTTCCCTACCAATTTAGCTGATCACTTCCTCCTTGCAGATGACCAGGAAGTTGCTCAGGCGGGTGCACAGGCAAGGTAAGTGTGAATTATAATGTTTCCCTAAATAAACAGATAATAAGAGACGAAAGAAAAAAATATATGTAACTGGAGAGGAGTATGTGTAATTATAGTGTTGGTAAATAGGCGTGTGGGAGAGAGAAATTGATTAGTTAGGAAGCAGCAGAAAATAATAATAATAATAATAATAATAATAATAAACAAGAAAGGTAGGTAATAAGAGAGGAGAGGAACCCAACTGTAGATATTATTTGGGAAGTTAATGGGTAAGGAAACGAAATTGGTTAGCTAATTAGAAGAAAAAAGAAAGAGATAAAGGAAGAAAGAAAAAAGTAATAAGAGGAGGGCAAGAATTGAAAATGCTTTGGAAATTTATGTGTGAATAGAAAAAAAAAAATATTACAACAGAGGAGTGTAGGTGTTGAAAATATCTGGGAAATTAATGTGTAGAAAATCGAAAAAAAGAAAAAGAAAAAAGATTAGTTGATAAGAAACGAATGCAGAGATAAGAGATATGAGAGAAGAATAACTGCTGATGAAGGTGTTGGTGATTGAATGTGTGTGAGCAGGTGAGGTATGGAAGCTGGCGAAGGGATGGAGTTGACTAGGGGGTTGAAATGGATGGATGGAATGTTTACTGGGGACACACACACACACACACACACACACACACACACACACACACACACACACACACACACACACACACACACACAAGTATATATATTTTTGCAGATTGATTTACTTGTAAGGTGGAGTCAGGATTCCAAGTGCTTTGATGATGAGTGAATGACTCTGTGGGCCATTGCACTAGGCATGATGTTTGATAGATGTAGATGATAATACGAGACTTTGGGCTGCTGCTGCTGCTGCTGCTGCTGATGATGATGATGATGATGATGATGATGATCCGAAGGGTTGAGAACAGAAAATTAGAGTAGTAATTAATATGAATGCAAATAATTATTTATAAAAACTTTTATATATAATTTTTTGATTCAAAGACTTAACATGTAGGAGTGAGTTATTAAAGGAAGAAATAATATAGTAATAATGAAGATTAATAAAAACAAAAGGAAAGTATAAGGTGTGATTCATATTGGGCATGTTTTGTAAGAAGTTTGTGTGTGTGTGTGTGTGTGTGTGTGTGTGTGTGTGTGTGTGTGTGTGTGTGTGTGTGATGTCCTTGAGTGTGACCTGGGCTGGTAGGGCAGTCTGTCCCAGGTTTTATATTTATCAAGATTCTTAAACCATTTTCCAGGATAAGCAGATCTCCGCAGCATTTAAGCATAATTATAAATAAAATCGTTTCGCCATAATTTTTCACTGTTATTCACTCAGGCTTGGTTGTGCAGTGTATGGGAGGTGTATGAGTGAAGAAAAATGTATAGATAAGAATTTTTATACATGACCTAAGTAACTTTGTAAATATGGAACCAAAACCTGTCCCATGGCATGTTGCGACCCCCCCGCCCCCACATCTTTCTGTCCCCACCTCCAACCCCCACTCTTTGCCCCCTCTTTTTCCTCCTTGTTTCTGCCCCCACCCCCTATCCCCCTCTTTCTGACCCCTCCCCTCCCCCCTCTTTCTGACCCTAATCCGTAACCCCTCTTTCTCCCCGCACTACCCCCTGCACCGCCCTCACCCAAACTCGTCTCCCCTCACTTGCGTCTCCCCGCCTCGTCCACGCCCTTCCCTCACTCGCTTCCTCACACTTCTTCTCCTTGCCCTTATTGTTCCTCTTCCCTCTTCCTCCTGCCTCCGCCTACCTCACTGTTTTCTCACTTACCTCTTCCTTCACCTCCTCTGCCCTGCCCTGCCCTGCCCTGCCCTGCCCTGCCGTTTTCCCCTACTCCACTCTGTCTTACACTCGCTTGCCATTCTGTACCCTTTCCCTCCTTGCCCTTCCTCTCCCTCCCCCTCGTAGTTATTCTTCTTGCCTTCTTTCCTCTTCTGTCCCCTCCCTCTTCCTTCCTTCCATCCTTCTTTCCCCCCTGTCCTCATTCTCTTTTCCTTCTTGTGCTGTTGTCCTCCTCTCCTCATCTTGTCCCTGTCATCCTTCTTTCCTCCTTCCTCCTCCTCTTCTTTTCCCTCTATCTCCCTCCTCCCTTTCGATTCCCAGTCCAATCTATCTCCCCACCTCTCCTCGTCCCCTCTCCCCCCTCCTCTCATCCCCCCTTTCCCCTTTGCCCCCTCCCCTCCATCTTCACCTCCCCCCACTCCTCCCCCACCCCCTACTCCTTCACCTTCATTCGCCTTTACCCCAAGTTCGATCAGGTATTTACGTTTTAATTTCGTTTTTATTTTTTGTCATTATTATTCTTGCTACCATCAAGCTATTTCCGCTCAACCTAGCAAGGATATTTAGCACCGAGGGGGTTTAACTGGCTAATCTAAACCCCCCTAAGCTGAGCTAAACCGTCTGGAGGGGGTTAATCTGTTCTTTTTTGTTTACCCATTGTTATTTTCGTTAATCCAGAACCAGGGGATTTTTTTTACCAGCTGAGGGAAATCGCTGTTGCCGGGGGATTAAAATTTCTGTATTAACCTTGTCTCCTTTAATCACTTCTCACCTGTAATTAATTGGTCTAGAGGTAGCAAGACATGTAAAAGGTGTGATTCTCTCTCTCTCTCTCTCTCTCTCATGGTTTTGGTGTTATGATCAGCGTAGTTAACATTCCAAGCGTTAGATCAGGGACGTGGTTTCTCTCTCTCTCTCTCTCTCTCTCTCTCTCTCTCTCTCTCTCTCTCTAATTGCATGTGTATGTGTGTGTGTAATTGCGTCTGTCTATCTATCAGTGTATCTATCACGAGCAAAAGGGAAGTGATGGAAAGTTTGAAGTGTAATAAAAAAAATATATATAATCTACTTAAGTCCCCCCCCCCCGAGGCTGGTATTAAGTAGTGGAATGGCGGCACTGGTGTGGAGTTAGTGATGTGGTGGTGTTGTGGCGATGTGGAGTGAAGGCTGGGTGATAGCGATGGTGGTGGTGGTGGTGGTGGTGTGGATGGTGGTGGTGGTGTGGTGTGGAGTGAAGGCTGTATGATGGTGGTGGTGTGGTGTGGAGTGAAGACTGTATGGTGCTGGTGGTGTGGATGGTGTTGGTAGTTTGGTGTGAAGGCTGAGTGATTGCGATGGTGGTGGTGGTGGTGATGTAGTGTTGTGGTGTGGACTGAAGGCTGTATGTGATGATAGTGATGATACGGTCGTTAGAGAGGCGGCCATTAATTGCGGTAAGTGGTTGATCCTGGAGTATGTATGTATGTATGTATCTTTGTGTATGTATGTATTTATGTATTATGTATGTATGTATGTATTTTAGTAGTTAGCTTCCTCATACCGTGGTGAAGAGAGACAAGGGGGCCATACATGTTCAAACCTCGTCCCGTACCCATGTTTACTCATCTTGTTGAGCAACATAATTTACACCCAAAGATGATTACCTGTTCCCTTTAAATTTAGTTGATGGGACTAAATGAGGAAGAGTTTTATTTATTATCGGCCTAAAAAATCTTGTGGCGACGATTCCCGATGGTTTTGTAGTGCTTATAAGAATTAGAGTATTATTACAGTATGTGTTTTGGAGGGAGACTCAGTGGGATAGTAACAGGAGATTGTCATATAGAGGAACATAAAACTGCATTCATTTAACTTCCCATTGAGCCCTGTTACCTACTGAACCACCAAGATTCTTATTGTGGTGGTGGTGGTGATGGTGGATATTGGTGGGATGGATGTGGATGCGAATGGGAAGGACTATTGATAGGGTTGAAGTTAATGAAGGCTTTATCGAACCCCTGTAGTGTAGTTCTCTCTCTCTCTCTCTCTCTCAGTGGCAAGTAATGTGAGAAAACGTTTGATTGTTGGTGGCTGGCTGCTGTGAGATAAACCACTCATAAAACGGTGTCAAGTGTTAATTCGCGTGCTTGACTGAATGCCATCAACAATTTTACGATCTGATAACCCCTGAGATTGAGTGATGCGGCCGGCGGTGTTACCTGTGTTATAATATGGTGATAAGAGTGATTGAAAGACCTAGTGAAATGGTCAAGTATATCTGTAAGAGACATCATAAACTGATTTTAATGTCTCTTAATATAGGTGATGTTGGTAGAATTATTATTATTATTATTATTATTATTATTATTACTGATTATTACTGATTATTATTATTATTATTATTATTCTCCTCATGGGGCAACGCAAGATTGATTGATGGATGGATGGATTACTATTGTTATTATTATTATTATTATTATTATTATTATGAATTATTATTATTATTATTATTATTATTATTTCGTGATATGGGTGAGCAAATGTGAACAATAGGTATAATTAATTCACTCTAACTTGGCCCAAAAATTTGTTTTGTTTTGTTTTCAGCATATTTTCCATACCTCAGTCGCAGAAAAAGACAATGCTGCGGCTCTACATCCTTTCCATAGTACTTCTTCATGACTAGCATCCTATTTTAGTGTTAATCTATTCTTACAGCTCAGCGTTCAAGATGGAGAGAGGGCAATTTTTAGGCCAGGTTAGAGTAGAAGGAGTGTAGGTTTATGAATATGGTGAGAAGAGTGAATAAATGTGAAGAGTAGGTAGGAATTTAGTGTGTGTGTGTGTGTGTGTGTGTGTGTGTGTGTGTGTGTGTTTTTCAATGTTTAATTTCCTCAGCCTGTGCGTTTGTGTGTGTGTGTGTGTGTGTCTCACTGTTTAATTTCCTCAGGCTGTGCGTGCGTGCGTGCGTGTGTGTGTGTGTGTGTGTGTGTGTGTGTGTGTGTGTGTGTGTGTGTGTCTCACTTTAATTTCCTCAGCCTGTGTGTGTGTGTGTGTGTGTGTGTGTGTGTGTGTGTGTGTGTGTGTGTGTCACTGTTTAATTTCCTCAGCCTGTGCGTGTGTGTGTGTATGTGTGTGTGTGTGTGTGTGTGTTTGTGTATGTATGTATGTGTTTTAATGTCTTTGGCCTCCAAGTAGACGATTTTAATACTGGTGAGGGAAATCTCTCGTAGTGAAGGGGTTAATGAAGGCTTTATCCAATCCCTTTAAGGTTTAAGTCATCTACAACTGAATAAAATCGTCTGGAGAGAGAAGGAGGCCAATAACGTGGCGTCCTTGGGCTGAATAGGTTAAAGGAAATAAAGAGATGAGGAGACATGATCCCTAGTATTTTGTTATTATTATTATTATTATTATTATTATTATTAGTGTTAGGAAGTATGTTTTCACCTGTTTCTATCATTAGGAGAAATTGAGGAGATATAACACACACACACACACACACACACACACACACACACACACACACACACTTTGCGGATGTACACCTGTTCACCCATCTAAGGTCATTAAACTCAGGTGAAAGCCCGTCAAAGGACAAGGTCACAGGTGAAGGCTTCCTCTCCGTAGTGTGTGTGTGTGTGTGTGTGTGGTGTGTGTGTGTGTGTGTGTGTGTGTGTGTGTGTGTGTGTGTGTGTGATTTCCCTTCTCTGTATATTTTTTGGAATTTTTTTTTCTTAATCCAGGAAAGACTAGGTTAGGTTAGGTTTGTTTTCCTAGTGTCATGTTAGGTTAGTTTGTTAGTTGGTTAGGGTGGGTTGGGTTAAGGTAGGTTAGAGAGAGAGAGAGAGAATTTAAGGTTGATCATCCTGGGAAAATGAAACTTATTACGCAGTTCAAGAATAGAATACGAAAGGAAATCCACGGCAGGATTTCCATTTATAGTCTTCACGAACACCCGCACTATTAGCGATTCGTCCCACGCTGAGTAAATTCATCTGACAGTAACAAAAATTTAATATCAGATGCGTTGTTGGAGTGAAGGGGTACATTCAAGGAAATTTTGTGAGTATAATTCAAGGCGGGTGGCCTGACAACGATTGCGATGGAGGAGGGTTATCTTATTTGACCCTGGCAGCCTGAGGTCAAAGGTTATTGCTGCCGTGCACCAAGAATATAACCACAACGATTATACAACCCAAGATGATATACCTGCGTCACACTGCGGTGTCAGATACACACCACAAAAACACACATTAAACATAATCGCTGATCCAGGAAGCGATGTGTTTACGTTGAGAAGGTAAAACCATTAGCGCCCATGTTTCTTGTATATATATATATATATATATATATATATATATATATATATATATATATATATATATATATATATATATATAGGGCATTAATTAGGAGGGAATCCCAAAAATTGTGCTTCCACACTTTGCTACCGCGAGCCTTTAGGCAGAGGTTAGTACGCCATATGCCCGCCCAGCAATTTCCCTCACACAACACTGGGCAATAGTGAGTTAAAGATCTTGTTAGTGTGGTGAATGAAAAAGTGGTGGTGGTGATTGTGGTGTGTAGGCGAGACGAGTGGGATGAATAGAAGAGTTGAATGTGGTGAGTAAAACAAGTGAGACGTGAATGTCGGGAAAGTGATGAATATTGTGATGATGCCATTGTGGAGTGTGATTGTGGTAAGACAAAGTGTGGTGATCAGTGCAAGAGTATGGTTAGTGGTGAGTATGGGGCATGATGAGTACAGGAGGGGGATAGGGAGAGGGAGAATATTCCCCCCTCCCCCTTCCCCCCTTACCTGGCGCCTGGAGGGAGTGAGGGGCCCAGGTTAATGACCCCGCTAGGCCATCCACCTGCTCTGCCCACACCGTCCCTGCCCCCACTTTCCTGCCCTCCCCTACATTACGCTACATTGTCCTCCTTCCCTCCTTTCCTCAACATTACCCTACAATGTCCTCCTTCCCTCCCCTCCCCTGCCTTTCTCACCTGCCCTACCTTATCTCCCTTCCCACCCCTACCATTGTCTCCTTCCCTCCCATGCCCTGCTTTACCTCCCTCCCATATCACTTCTCCTCTTCTCTACCCTCCCTTCCCTTCCCTTCCCTTCCCTTCCTCTTAACCTCTCCCTCCCGTTCCCTACCTCCCTGCTTTGACCTTCCACTCCTCTCCCCTTCATTCCTCTCCCCTCCCCTTCCAGTTAGGCTACCTTCCCCATCCTCAAATATCTTGTTCCTCTCGCTTTCCTTCCCCTCATCTCCCTTCTCCCCCCTCCCCACTCCACTTGCCATTTCCCTTCCCCCTCCCCTTCTACTTACCTTCCCCATCCTCAGATACCTTGTTCCCCTGCCATTCTTTGCCCTCATCTCCCTTTTCTCCCCTCCCCATTCCACCTGCTATTCCCCCCTTCCCTCATCTCCCCTTTCTCCTCCCATTTCCCCCCTCCCCTTGCCTCTCCCCATTCTTTTCCTAGTTTCCCTTCCTGTCTGTACCTTGCCCCACCCTGCCTTGCCCAGCCGCACCCTACTCTGCCGTGCCACACCCTGTTCTGCCTCTATACACTCTCTCTGTCTCACCCTGTCTTTCCCTACCCATTCACAGCCTGCCTTACACAACCTACATCTTGCCCTTCAGTTTGTATCTTCCGTTCCTCCCTCCCCCCCATCTCTTTCTCTCTCTCTCTCATATATATATATATATATATATATATATATATATATATATATTCTCTCTCTCTCTCTCTCTCATCTATCTATATATATATATATATATATATATATATATATATATATATATACTGTTTTGCTTCCATTAAAAGTTGAGGTGTCTAAGGCTAGACTACTCAGTACCGACATTTAAAACGAGGGTGACCAGCCTCCCTAATCCTTGAGTGGCTTTGTGTGAGCAGTAAACCCAAGCACCCCTCACCTGGAAACCCTTACAAGCCACATTCTGTTGGAACACCTTAACCCACTAGACCACCAGGCGCTCATTTGTTTTACTGGTACCGCCCAACGAAGTAAATGATCCTCTTGATTAAAAGAAACCTTTGGCTTATCACGCAATCTAGAGTCATCTGATGATTCCACTACACTTAGTGAGTGGATGGAAGGCGCCACCTCACCACGTCTGTGCCACCTTACTATTCTGATCTTCCCTTCCCTTCCCCTTACCTTATCTTGCGTCGTTTTACCTTAACCAGTCAAGCCCCTATTCCCCTCCCTTACCCTGTTCTACCCTACCCCACCCCATTTCACCTTACCCCACTCCATCCTACCCCACCCCATTCGCCCTACCTCACCCCCATCCTTGTCCTGCCCTGTCCTACCCCAACCCCACACACACTCACAAGTCACACAGGTTCCACACTTCCTCCCCAACTTTTTACCTGCGTCGCAAAACACAGGGTATATGGGAGCAAGGCGAGACTATCCTGAGTTTTTGTAGCTGAAGAAGATTTCGGAAGGAGATTTTACTGAACTGAAGTCATTAATTCTACAGCATTCATTTCCGCGAGTCATTTTCTCATGTCCCTTCCTCACTCGCCATCCCTCCATCATAATTTCTTATCATCTCACCCATTTCTCTGACTCCTATGCTCATTTCTTTAACCCCCCCCCCCTCCCGTAACACTTCCATTTTTGTGGTTTATTTTGGAGTATTCCTTCACTGCACTCGAACCACTGATCGTATGCCATCGATTTTCACAGGGTATACTCCTCTACAACACCCATTTTCACAGGATATTTACTCTTCTACAACACCCATTTTCACTTGGTATACTCCTCTGTAAAACCCATTTTCACGGTATACTCCGCTGCCGGACCCATTTTCACAGGGTATATTCGCACAACATCGATTTTCACAAGGTATACTCCTCTGTAACACCCATTTTTACCGAACATACTCCTCTATAACACCCATTTTCACAGGATATACTCCACTATCCATTTTCACAGGGTATACCCCACTATAAATTGTACAAGGTATACTTCACCATAACACCAATTGTTACAGGGTATACCCCACCATAACACCCATTTTCACAGGGTACACTCCACCATAACACATTTTCACAGGGTATACTCTTCCACACCCATTTTCACAGGGTATACTCCTCTACCCCAACCCCACCGCCCACCACCCACTCCTTGGTTCACTATACCCATTTTAATACTCTACTCTCATGCGGCGAGCTTCGCATGGTTGATGAGCGCACTCCCCCCCCTCCCCCTTACTTGGGTATAAAGAAAGGAGACAGTAAGGTAATTTGA
The DNA here is from genome assembly GCF_032717465.1 of Coenobita brevimanus. Taxonomy (NCBI): domain Eukaryota; kingdom Metazoa; phylum Arthropoda; class Malacostraca; order Decapoda; family Coenobitidae; genus Coenobita; species Coenobita brevimanus. The sequence continues at coordinate 60,884,074 of NC_137053.1, forward strand.
GAATGTAACACCTGGGCTCCCTAACACCTTTCCCTGAGCGATTTATTTGTGCTTGTTACACCTTACTGTCCTATTCTATGTTCTAAAATTCCTTCAAACATCGCCATACTCTGCCTAAATAATGTACGAAGGGATATTAACCACCCATATCCAAATATAAATAGCTAAGGAAGAGGTGTTAGGGAGCCTCCTTGCACTAGGGGAATACTTATCCAGGTAGCTTTAATTTCGTGGCTGCATAGGTACAATAGCCTCTTCAGTACGACGATTTTTATTTCAGTTCGTTCTATCCAGCCACTTTGAGTCAGTTTAGGAAAGACTTGTAGGACTGAAAGGCTTTGAAATTGTCTTTATTAGCCTTTATTAGTCTTTATTTTCCTTTATTAGTCTCTCGTAAGCTAAATAAAAAGACATGGACGTAGTAAGAAGGGAACGTCGTTGTATTGAAGGGAAGAATGGTGAGAAGGAAGGGAAGGGGAAAGAGGAAAAAAAAGAGGTAATGATGAAGGGTGAAGGAAAGGAAGTAGGGATGGAAGAACAAGGAGGGGAGGGGAGGGAAATGGGGAGAGGGGAGAGGCGAGAGAGTGGAAGGGAAAGAGGAAAGGGGTGAAGACTGAGGGGAAGGGAAGCTAAGGAAGGGCAGACTAGGATGGGGAAGGGGGAAGGGGTAAGGGATAAGGGGTAAGGTGGGGGGGTGGGGCGTGAGGCAGCATATACAGGTCTGTCTAGAATTGCCGGATCCTGGGTGACACTTCCCCCCTCTCCACCTCTACCCCCTCCCCCATCCCCTCTCCACAACCCCCTTCACCTTCATTCCCCTCCCCAATCCACCCTCCACCCTAATCCCCCTCCCCCTTCACCTTCATTCCCCTCCCACATCTCCCTCCTTCATCCGTCTCCCCCATCCCCCTCCTCCTTCATTCCGTTTCCTCTTCATCACCCACTCCCCTCCCTATCCCCCCACTTCTATGCCCCTCCTCCCATCACCCCTCCACTTCAATCCCCTATACGTCTACACCATTCCTTCCTTCCCCCTCCACCCTCGTCTCACTCCCTCCCCCCTCCCCCACAACCCCCTCCCCCTTCTCCCTCCATCTCCGTTCCAAAGGGGGGAGGGGGTCGGCCTGTTGTAACCCTTTCACTATGATCTCTTATTATTTCGTCTCCCCTAACACCTCTTCCTAAGCGATTTATTTCACTTTTTACACCTTGCTTTTTCAATGATACAAATGATTCTAATATAACCATACACTTTATAAATAACGTGCAAAGTTATATTACCCAGCCAAATGAAAAATAAATCTCTAAGGAAAAGGTGCTAGGGACCCACCAGAATTCGGGTCTATATATATTTAACCCGTTCACGAGGAAAAAATAATCTCCCCTGAGCTGAATAAAATCGTAAAAATAAAAATAAATAAAAAAATAAAATGAAACAGATGAATAAGGAGACGTAGATGTACAGGTAGGTATATAGGCAGGTAGAAAGATAGATAAATAGATAGATAGATAGACAGGCAAACAGACAGATACATACATACATACATGCATACGTAGACAGACATAAATAGATAGATAGATAAAACAAACCACCATATTCAAGGGGTTAACTTTGCCCTAGAATATGAGAAGAGGTTAGGTCTGGCTACTAACCCTCCCATAGACGATTTTCCTGAGACACATAAAATCGTCTGGAGAAGGAGTAAAGGAAGTGAGTCGTTCCTTGAGGTTAAAGACTGAGGAAGAACTTGAGTTGGTGAGGTTGAGTGGAGTAGGAGCGTGTGTGTGTGTGTGTGCGTGTGTAGTTTAGGTATTTGTGTGTGTGTGTGTGTGTGTGTGTGTGTGTGTGTGTGTCTGCGTGCGTGCGTGTGTGCCTTCCATAGCAACAAGTTAGAGGCTTCACACACACACATTGTGTCTGCGTGCGTGCGTGTGTGCCTTCCATAGCAACAAGTTAGAGGCTTCACACACACACACACACACACACACACACACACACACACACACACACACACACACACAAGGTCACAGCGCCTGAATCTGTCTCGTATAACAAATGGGCCAAATTTTATCGTGTCAGCGCGATGACTAAGTTCTAGGGAGCTCCTTAACACCTTTTCCATAGCGATTTATTTTGAGTATTTTTAGTTTTGAATCTTTTTACTTTGCCGATACTAAAAATACGTATCATAAAAGGGAATATCCTTTAGTAAAATGTAAAATAAGTTGCTGAAAAAACGGTGTTCAGAAGTCCTGTATTACTATAAGAATACTGCCCAGTGAGCGAGTTTGATATTCTGATATATTTTCTCTCTCTCTCTCTCTCTCTCTCTAGGAATATTAACCAGTCGAGGAAATAGTAGAAGAGGCGAAATATTAGACGAACTTTCCTCCTTGATTGTACATTTATAGTTACTTTACCGCTGCGAGAGAGAGAGAGAGAGAGAGAGAGAGAGAGAGAGAGAGAGACCTTCCATACATGATAGCATCGAGGTTCCAACAGGTGCGCTCAGGTTAATTAAGAACCCAATCTAAGGAGGACAGGTATAAGGAGAAATTCTTTAACCCCTTCTGTACGATTACATCTTTTTTCTTTATTTTCACTATTACAAGACAATTTTTATTTATTTGGAGGTAGGATACGGAGAAGTTAGTAAAAGATATGTAACTTCCACCCCCCCCAGCTGGATATGCCCCCCCCAAAAAAAAAAATTAAAGAGAATCGTTTTAGGCGGAAGAGTTTTAAGGAAGTGATGTTGAAGTTGTGCAGAGGGAGGGCGAGGATATTTAGGTAGTGATAGAACGTGTCATATCATCAAAATAGTAAATGAATATTTATGACAATGATGGTGATGTTTGTGGTAATGAGTAATGAGGATGAGGATTATAGTTATGATTATTACAACGATGATGATAATGATGAGTAACGACGGTAGTGATGATGATGATAGTGATTGACGACGGTAATGATGATGATGATAATGATGTTGATGGTGATGATAATGAGTGACGATGATAATGATGGTGGTGATGATAATGATGTTGACGATGATGATGATAATGGGTAACGATGGTAATGATGATGGTGATGATGATAATGTTGTTGGCGATGATGATGATAATGAGTGATGAGTGTAATGATGGTGATTATGATAATGATGTTAACGATGATGATGATAATGAGTGACGATAATAATGATGGTGATGATAATGATGTTGACGATGATGATGACAGCGACGATAATGATGAAGGAGATGATAACGGGAAAGCAGTAACGCTGAATATTTTTACAGTAACACTCAAACCATTAAAAAAATCCACAAAAATAAAAATCAATAAATAAAAAGAATTAAAAAAAGGCAAAACTCGTCCATATCTTTCTCGAATGAATATATAAATGAAGTAAATAAATAAATAAATAATAAAAAACTCCTCCTTTATCATCATCCCCAGTCAGCTTGAAGAATAGACGCAAATAAACACTCAGGTAAACGCACACAGGTAAGCTCATCCCTTCCGCCCAGGTAAACTAGCTTCGTCCATCCGCCCAAGCTTGCAATGTCTGCCGTGTTGCAAAAAGCGGTCTTGCAACGAGGTGGAGCCCTGCAGCCAGCCCTCCTTTGCAAGATGCCATGTTGCTAGGCCGCCCCGTAGCCCTCTGGTGGCCGGACACGTGAACTAGATTGCGGCGTAGAGCGTTCTTCGTCTTCATCTTTGAGCAGTTCTTTCATCTTAACTTGGCCCAGATTTTCTTTTCTTTTTCTTTTGCTTTTTCTGTCTTTCTGGCGTTCTTTCTGTCTGTCTGTCGTTGTTTCACTTTTCTGTCTGTCAATCCAGGTCTTTCGTTTTCTTCTTGTCTTTATTTTTTTTTCTTTTTCGTGGCATATTTCACATTGGACTGTGTACCAATAATTAATAATTGATATAATAGTAATAGCAGTAATACTAATAACAATAATAATAATAATAATGATAATAATAATAATAACAATAATAATAACAATAATAATAATAATCATCATCATCATCATCATCATCATCCATGTCGACATTGAAAGGGCATAAATAGCATAAAAAAACATAGAAGTTTGGTAATAAGGAAGGTGGACTCAGGAATTTGTTACTGTTCTTGACGTCATACAAAGTACACACACACACACACACACACACACACACACACACACACACACACACACACACACACACACACACACACACACACCTTGATTATGTCCATAGTTACGAAGCGTCAGAAATAAAAGTTAATTCTTGAGACGCTTTTTCATGGTTACCAAGACAACCATCTGTCCAAAATAAATGATATAAGAAAACATTTTAGTGTAAGATGTGAGTTAAGGAAGCTCCCTAACACCTCTTCCTAAGCGATTTATTTTGCTTATTACACCTTTCCCTCTCGTGTGTTACTTTAATCATTCTAATATCACCATACTCTGCAAATAGTACGTGCACAACGGTATTAACTGAGCCATATTGGAAATTAAATCGCTAAGGAAGAGGTATTAGGGAGCTTCCTTTCTTCCCTAGCCATTTTTTTTTTTTTTTTTTTTGCACGCCACACCTGGTGACGTCATTTACCTGCCTCTTGATTAGCCAGGTATTCAGGAGCGACGTATCCTCGTCGTCGTCGTCGTCCTCCTCCTCCTCCTCCTCCTCCTCCTCCTCCTCCTCCTCCTCTTCTTCTTCTTCTTCTTCTTCTTCTTCTTCTTCTTCTCCTTCTTCTTCTTCTTTGATAAAGGTTTTTAAATACGTGTAGCATAATGACAAACGTTGATAATAATTGATTGAAATAGATCTTATTGTCCCTGTTTTATGTAGGGAAGAAGAACCGTATAGGCTAAACACACACACACACACACACACACACACACACACACACACGTGATTCTTTCTGAGAGGACACAGAACAAGAGAGAGCCACGGTCTAAACACGTTCCTTTCGAGAAATGAAATGACCTTAATTGACCCAGCTTGACCTGAGCATCGTCTGTTGAAGTTTAGCGGCCATTTTTATTTTATTTACTTATTTATTTTATTATATTATATTTATGACGCCTGATAATTTTGGCCTCTTGGGGGGGGGGTCTCAAGCTGTTTATTTTCGTCTGGCACATCCTCGCACTGAAGGGGTTAAGGTAGACTTTAGCCCCCCCCCCCAGATCGAGTTTACCCTTCTAAGCTGACAAGAACACCATAGTATCAAGCTTAGAAAGTCCTGGAACAATTGGCCCAAGTGTTCATTGTCCAGCTTAGAAAGTGTCCATTGTCAGGCTTAGAAAGTGTTCATTGTCAAGCTTAGAAAGTGTCCATTGTCCAGCTTAGAAAGTGTCCATAGTCAAGCTTAGTAAGTGTCCATTGTCCAGCTTAGAAAGTGTCCATTGTCCAGCTTAGAAAGTGTCCATTGTCCAGCTTAGAAAGTGTCCATAGTCAAGCTTAGAAAGTGTCCATTGTCCAGCTTAGAAAGTGTCCATAGTCAAGCTTAGAAAGTGTCCATTGTCCAGCTTAGAAAGTGTCCATTGTCAAGCTTAGAAAGTGTACAGTGTCAAGCTTGAAAAATACTAGAACAATTGGCTAAACTAGATGGTCACTGCCACACAAAATATCCCTCTATGACCTTTACCAACTACCATTCCTGCCTCCCTCTGACCTCACTCGTCAAGCGATGGTAGTGTAAACGTAGGCTGGCCACTTGATTGCCTTTAAAGAGGATAGTTAGAGTAAGTGGAGGGCATGGAAGGGAGCAACGTAAGAGCCACATGCAACTTGGAGCTCTGTATTTTATGTCTGGGTGGTGTAAAGTGGTGTGGAATCGAGTGGTGTATTGTGTGGAGTGTTTTGTAGAGTGAGTGGATGGTATAAATGAGCAGCGTAATAGTCACATGCAATTTGGAGCTCTGTATTTTATGTCTGGGTGGTGTAGAATCGAGTGGTGTATTGGTGTGGAGTGTTTTGTAGAGTGAGTGGATGTAGAGTGAGTGGATGGTATTGTAGCGTATTAGCCACATGCAAGTTTGAGGTCTGTCTTTCTTTTCAGGTGGTGTAGAGTGGTGTAGAATCGAGTGGTGTAGTGGTGTGGGGTGTTTAGTAGAGTGAGTGGATGGTATGAGTGAGCAACCGAATAAGCAGATGCAACATTGGCCTCTACACCACTCATAGATGGTATACAGTGGAATGGTATTAAATAGAGTGGTATTAAAGAGAGTGGTATAGTGTTTAGAATATGTAGATGTGATTTTATGAGCAAATCAGCAACTCTTCAGGCCGAGGACGCCATTTCTAATTATTTTTCTTACCTGTTGAATAATTTTTGCTGAATTCAGGTGAGCCTTGTCGAAGTAAGATTTGTTTCTCTCTCTCTCGCTCTCTCTCTCTCTCTCTCTCTCTCTCTCTCTCTCCAATTGTCATACCACGCCACCCCTTCTCCGTCTCTCTGGCGTCAACCCGCATCCTTCAGTGACCCGCATACCACGCCCATTTCATCACGCTGCCCTCCCTCTTAAACCTCGATTATCCTCTATTATCTCGTTAAATCCCCCCTAGGGCACGTGCGTCTCGAGGTCATGGTTGTAAATTCTTCTGAGATGTTTGTAAATTCCTCTAAGATTATGTTGTGAAAAGGACTGTTTGTTTGTACTTTGGCCCTCACACGTACAGCTGAGAAATGTGGTGTGTGTGTGTGTGTGTGTGTGTGTGTGTGATTTTTTTTTCCGACTCTGGGCATAGATTAGGTAGTTCGATTCCTCAGTCCTAATGTGTCCGTTCACCTCTACATGCCACCACTTCGACGCTGATGCCCACCGTCCATACTGAGTGCATGGTAGGGCTGGGCTGGGCTGTCTCGATCATGTGATGGTGTTAGGGAGGGTTTGCGTTTTTTTTTTTTTTTTTTTTTTTTTTTTTTTTTTTCCTTTTCGATTCATAGTTCTGGAAGGTCAGTTTTTTCTTTTTTCTTTTTTTAGTGTTTTCTTGTACATACCATCGGACGCCTTCATGTGGTGACACTGATATAACTATGAAGGTCAACTGCCGTGTTATATAAGCTTCCTTTATCTTTTTTTTTTTTTTTATGGAAGAAAGAAGGAACCAAAGGCCAAGAGCCCGCAAGATTGTTCCCTCCAAGAAAAAAAAAAAAAAGATAACAGAGAGCCAAATTCAAGATCCGTTCACTTGGACTTCCCTCTCCCACGGAAGGAGGATGGTGGAGTGCAGGAGTAGGTCGGTTTCAGCCTGCAGTCCACTGGGTTCACATTTCAGATGAACCTGGGGCCACTACTACTACTACTACACTACTACTACTATCACTGCTGCTACTACTACTACTACTACTACTACTACTACTGCTGCTACTACCACCACCACAACCACCACCACCACCACCACCACTACTGCTACTACTCCCATTACTACTACTACTACTACTTTTACTACTACCACCACCACCACGTTGGATGAAATTATTCAGTTGGAGAGATTCCTTCATGACACAGAATTAGGTTTTATTTATTTTTATTTATTTATTTTTGCATATATTGGTTGTGATTTATGGACGAGTAATATTTTTTTTTTATTTTTTATTGTTGCACTTTATATATTAGGCAATTTATTGGAATATTATTTACATTGGTTGCTATGCCTCGGTGGTTAACGTACTAGACTTTCGATGCAGGAAGCCTATGTCCAAGGTTCTGACCCCCGCCACGGTAGACATTAAAGTGCTGTTAGTTTGTCCTTTTGTAAACTTCCGTACTTCAGACCCGACGTGTTCTACCAATGACACACACACACACACACACACACACACACACACACACACACACACACACACACACACACACACACACACACAAATCACCACTCTTCCAAACACCCGTTACCCATTCGACTTTCACCAGGAAGGAGGGGAGTTGATTTTCTAGCCATCAGAGTCCCGTAGCTTGCCCTATGTAGACTAATACAGATGCAGATGGAAGTATATTTATGTATGTGGGTGTATGTATGACGACTACTGATTCGGCAGCCTGACCACACCCGTCTGCGTGCACACCAACACACACTCGCCTCTTACTTAATAAATAAAGCGAGTTTGGTGGGTTCGTGCGTCACAGTCTTACGTCTCTTATCGTGCCTTCAGACTTTATTTTTATTTATTTATTTATTTATAGGTTAAGGAGGAATGAAAGGTCAAGAGAAAGAACAGTGGAAGAATGAATTTTGACGAAAGTGTGTGTGTGGTGCGTAGAGTGAAGAGGATCAGATGTGATTTGTGTAAGATGTGGAGTGAGGAAATATATTGGTAAGAGAGTTGAAAAGATTGTTATGGTCATATGGAGAGACTGGTTGTAGACAGAATGGTGAAAAGAGTATACGTTGAGTGAGTTTGAATGAGGGAGGAGGCCTGACAGGTGAAGAAGAAGGTGGATGGAAACGGCAAATATCTAGGAAAACCGGTTATGGAAGTTGATGATGTCTTGGGAACTGACAGTAGATCGAGCACTTGGATGAATCAGGTACAGTCAGCCTCGAAAGTCCTGTCCTCGCTCCAACTTCTTTTTCCATAGTCTGTAAAAATCAGGTGGTGAATCTTCTGCAGTGATACTGATGACGCTGATCTATGGCCAGAAAAAAAATATATATCATATTTTCAAAACCCGTGTGAAAAAAAAAAAAAACAGGAGAGATGGCAGTACTTTTTACGCCGACTGTAAGAAAGAACACATAACGGGTATGACTTTTTTTTTTTCCTAACTTTATAGTCGATGGATTGACAGGTAGATATTGTGAAACGTAATTATGATGGGAAAATGGTCATGATGATAATGATGACGATGATGATGATGGGAAATGACCTCTTGCACAAAATGGCAGTGTAGTCTATGCTTTAGCCAGAAAAAAAATGACTGAGACAAATTTTTCACCAGGAGTCTCTCAGGTAGAATATAATTGCACTAAGAAGCAAGATTTCCCGAGCGAGGAGACACAGAAAACAGTACGAAGCCCCTCTCAGCTTGGAAATATTAGCCAGCAGAGTCAAAATGGAAACTGAATAGGTGGAATATTAGCCAGACTTTTTTCCTCGATTGTATTTTTGGTGAAGTGCTTTTAGGCTGAGAGTGGTATTTTGGGGGTACAGGTAAATAAGGATGTCACCTGTAATTATGGCATACAGGTGCGATGTAGAGGAGAGGAGAGGGTGTGGTGTTTATACAATGGAACCCCAAGGTCGACCCCCTCCTCCTCCACCGACTCTTCTCCCCCTCCACCAACCACTCCCTCTCCACTCATCCTCCCCTCAAAAAAAAAAAAAAAAAGGAAAAAGAAAAGAAAAAAAAATTGCACTGACCCTCCCGCTTGCCTGTGACAAAAACCCGACCAGAGGAGCGAGAGAGCACGTGTATGTGGTGTGTTTTGTGCCTACACTCCGTTCACTTCAACCTGGCTTAATATTACCATCGCTCCATATCCAATTTCAGGGGCCGTGCGCAGTGCTTTTTTTTACCTATATTCTTTACACTTTAACTTGGCCTAAAAATTGTCATCTCTCCATCTTTAATTCTGAGCTGCAAGAAGGGATTAACACTAGAATTTAACGGGGCCTAAAATTGCCACCTCCCCATCTTGAATGCTGAGCTGTAGCGGGAGGTCAGCACTAGAATATGATGCTAGTCATGAAGAAGTGCTATGTGAAGGTTGTAAAGAGGTAGTTATTGTCTTGTTCTGCCACTGAGCCACAGGAAATGAGATGCAGTAGGACGAAAATTTTTGCCAAGTTAAAGTGAACGAAGTAGAGTCGCATACCTCTTCACAGGTGCTAAAGAGAGGCTCCTTCACGCGGTGGGATTGATAGCCAGGCGGTGGAGTTGCTTGGTAATACAGACGTCCCTCAACTCTCTCCCTGTCCCCCCAAAGTAAGATGGTGGACTGCAGGAAGACCACCTCACCCTGCAGTCCACTGGGTTCACGTTTCTTGGGGTTGCGACTGCTATTCTGCTGTTGCTGTTGCTTCTTAGATCCTTGTTTTCATCCGATCATCCATCCAGTGGCCTGTATTTATTTATTTATGTATTTATTCATTCATTCATTCATCAGTTTTAAGTAGATTTAACCCCCCGGTGCGATGACGCAATTATGAATATATTCTTGCTTCTGCCAGACGATTTTGTTCAAGTTATTGAGGTGGATTGATTAAGATTTGATTTAGCTTTCATTAACTCTTTCAGTAAAATAGTCAGTGTGTTTCTTCCCCCGACGAAACTGATCCACTGCCACATCTAGAATACTAAGTCTTGGCGTGAAATTCGGAATGCGTCTCCTTGGGTACTAGTCAAATCGCCCCTTCAGTCTGACTGCACTTGGCCATCAACTGGCTTGAAAGGGGTTAGGGATCATCGTCAGGTTAGAGGAGACATAACGTAGTATCATTTAACCTTCTTTCAAGCTCACACAGTGTCGCATGTTACGCTATGATCCTTTTAACCCCCTCAGAGCGATGACGTGTGATTGTAGGCTTGTTTATGACGTCAGTTGGAAGTTTGTCAATAGCTGAATAAAATAGAGTGGGTTGTGATTTGCATGCCACCTGTCCACACATACTCATATATACATTGATAGATGATAGAATAGATAGATAGATTAGATAGATAGAATAAGATAGGTAGATATAGAGTAGATATTAGATACATATACACCCTTTCAGAGCAACCCCCTTCAATTCAGAAAGTCTTTAAGCTGAATAAAATCGTCTGCTTTGGTTACCTCTTCCCCACACACCCTTACCTTTTTCCACTCGTCATTGTATCTCCCAAACCCTGTCACTGTTATAGAATTATTACTAGTCTGTCACCCATTGCTAGTTTGTTACAGTAAAGTTAAATAAAGCAGAGAGGTGGCCTGTTCAGCTTACCTCCATAATGACCAGTTGGAAGGGCGGCTTCATTTGTGTTCCCTGTTAATTGATTCAGTAGTGGATGTCATTACGTATTTAAGTGGAAGCAGTGGGGACAGACGGAAAGATAGATAGACGGATATAAAGAGAGAGAGAAGTAGGCAGACAAAGAGACAGGCAGACAGACAGACAAACAGAGAGACATATGGACAAATAGATAGACAGACATAAAGAGAGGGATAAAGAGACAGATACACAGAGACAGATAAACACAGATAGACAGACTGGCACACAGACAGACATATACAGTAGACAAAAAGACAGGCTGACAGACAGATCTCTTTTTAGGTTGTAAGTGCACTGAAGAAGAAAAAAAAAGGTCCACAATATGTATGAAACACTAAGGCACATGAACGAAATATATCGAAAAATGCATGCAGACCTTCCCGAAACATTAGGCGGTGTTTCGTTCATTACGGAAACATTCGCTCCATTCTGGCAGACACCTTTTTCTTTATTATTTGTATTTATTTATTTATTTTTGTTCATTTACTTTTTTTTTTTTTTTGGAAATTTACCCCCTTCTCAGACATCTGTATTGTGCATTTTTTTTTTTTTTTCAATAATACTAAAATACTTCCATAAATTTTAGTTGGTTTGTTTACAGTATACCCATGATCCTTAACCTCATTGAAGCTCAGATGATGGCCAGGTGTAGTCAGAGTAAAGGGTAATTTTTACTAGTAACCAAGGAGACTCATTCACTCAATCATGACTTAGTGTTCAGATTGAGTGTATCCAAATTCCTTCAGATAAAAAAAAAAGAAAGAAAGAAAGAAAAGAAAATCGGGTCTAGTTTTAAATATACTTTTTTTGTTTTGTTATACGAACCACGTGTTTTTAATTATTGAAGGGAAGGATTAGATAGAGATTTTATGCAGGTATTTAAACATTAATTAACATTTTTAAGGTTAATGAGGAATGAAACAGGTGCTTCTAAACATATATTTATTTATTTATTTATTTATTTTTATAGAAGGTAATCAGAGGAAGGAAAAACAAATTGAATAAAAACAGAATTATTATGGAATTTTTAAAGGAAACTGTAAGTGCATTAGACATCGAATTAGATCGCTGAGATGTTTGTTGATGTTGAGATTTTGAATATTGTGTTTATTTTCTTTGTTTTTTACTTTTCTTTCTGATGGCATAAAATCGCTGGGAAACGTATGATGAGGGAGTATTATTAGCTGAATACTGTTACACACACACACACACACACACACACACACACACACACACACACACACACACACACACACACACACACACACACAAGCCCTAACCCCCCTTCCTGAGTGACGTGTGAGCCTCCCACTCCAAGGTTATCTGAGCATCCAACTGGCTGGCTGAATGGCTTGGTGGTGGGAGTGTATTATATTGCATTAGTTGCCCCTGCTACCCACGGACGATTTTCTTCAGCTAAGGGGGGACTTAGCGAGATGGAGGAGGGTGACAGAGCTTTTTATATTAACCCCCTGCTGTGTATTTCACTTGCCCGGACGATTTTTATTCATGGAGAACGATTGTAGTGGAAGGAATCAGGACTACTCATCATCAACCCCTTGCCTGCTAAGTACCCCTCTCTTAAGCTGAATAAAATCGTCTCTTTTCCAGCAGGGTCAAGGTTAGGTTAGGTGAGTCTGATAGGGTTAGGTTAGGTCATGTAAGGTCAGGTTAGGTTAGGCTAAATTAGGTTAGGTTAGGTTAGGTTAGTTTAGGGTTGAATGCAATATGGGGGTTTGAAATACAGGATTGTTGGTGGTGATGCTGAGTACTCCCGCTCTTTCTGGACGAGTAGACCTGTCAACCGCAAGCAAGTAATCCCTCCTCCCCGTGCATTGCCGTCCCATGCTGTAAATCGATTTTCCTTTGCGTCAGACACTGAGCATCGTAGTCCATAGTAGGCTTCACATCTCCCCGTCTTTTTGATATACTGTATGGTTACCACCCAGCGTTGTATGTGGCTTCCTTGGTTACAGGAAAAAATTAGACCTGTCACTTTGTGTAGAATCACCTTAAGTAGAAAGAAGAAGAAAAAGTGACAGGGGAGGTGGGAGAAAATAGGAAGAGAGGAGGGAAGACAAAAAAATATAAATGTTAAAGAAGTAGTAGGCAGCATTGTATCGTGCCTTGAAATACATGGTGCAGAACGTCTATGCATTCCGGCAAGGAGGGACAGAACGATCGAGTGCGGTGTGGTGTGGTGTGTTGTGTGGTGGTGTTGTGTGGTGTGTGTGGGGCAAAGTGTAGCTGGGGGCAGTTCGTGTACCACAGATGAAACCTTTTGTAGTACTCCACGTCTCTCACTCCTACACACTCCCTCTCACTCTTATACTCTGCCTCTCACTCTTACGCTCTCTCACTCTGCCTCTCACTCTTACACTCTATGTCTCACTGTTGCACTCTGCTCACACGCTCTTTACGCTCTCCTCTTCACTCTTTACACTCTGCTTCTCACACATTATACTTCGCCTCTCATTTTATCATCTCCCACTCTGACACTCTGTCCCTTAATGTTACAAACTGCACCTTTCTCTTACACTGTCCCTCACTCTTTAAAAACTGCCTCTCACTCCTAGAAACTGCACGTCATTCTTACATTCTGCCTCTTATTCTTACACTCTGCTCCTCACTCTTACGCTCTCACTCTTCTGGAGAGTCTGTAACAAAAACCAACCTAATATATCACCTTTTCTTCTCACTTCCTCTGCTGGCTATGATTCTAAAGCTGAGAGAGGCTTA
>NC_137053.1:60902779-60922779 GCF_032717465.1 Coenobita brevimanus
AGCAGTAGTTTTGAAGGTGGATCTTGTTCCGCGTTCCACCATCCTCCTTTCTGGGGATAGGGAGGGAGTTGAGGGACGCATGTACAGCCGGGCAGCGCCACCACGTGAAGGCGCCCCTCTCCAGCACAAGATGACGTAGGCCTATGAGTGGGACAAGAGTAGTGGCAGTCAGTCGGGTCTAAGCAGTGGTGTAGGAGGATTCTAAGCTCCTTTTCCTAGGCAATTTATCTTAACATACTCTTTTATGGTATCCTTTTACGAGTAGTTTGCGACAGTCACATACAAGACAATATTCGGGTTGTAATGCCTAGAATAAATCGCTAGGGAGAGGTGTTGCGGTACGGGGAATACAGTGTTCTTGGAGAAAACTTTGACTATCGTGAAGGCCAATCTTGCTACCTTGGGCCACAAATTTTATAACTATTTTCTTGTTGATTCCGTTCTGAGATTTCGGGAGGGATTGGTTGTGACTCCCACCATTCACTCATGCGATGTGGTGCTGAACGTGGCTCTTCACTGAGGGATAAGTTAGGTGAGGCAATTTCCTGCGTTGGAGAGTAACCATATAACCACAAAGGGACGCCTGGTGGTTTACTGGATTAAGACTACGTACAAGGGAAGGTTGCGGTTTGTTGCCTCTCAGGGACGTATGACTGGGAACCCTTGCCTTTAAATGGACTAAATAGCCTAGCCCCGGGTCCCTACGCTCCTGATATGACAAAGATGATGGATGGAGGATGTGTGAGAGTGTCGCGTGCTTAGCTTTCCCTAGTGAAGATTACGGCTGATCATGTTTCGGCGAAGACGCAGTGATAAATGACCCAACCCACTGTAATTATCCCACTTTCTCCCCACCCCCTCTGCCTACTCACCCCACTTTCTCCTCCACCCCTCTGCCTCCCCCCCCCCTACACACCCCCTTCGCGCGGTGACCTTGAGGCGGGCAGGCACACCGCAGCGCCATATCATCCCCCTTTCCATACTCATACTGGTTTCTCTCTGTCTCTCTCTCTCTCTCTCTCATATATATATATATATATATATATATATAGGCGATTTGTTCTTGGTCACCCCACATAGGTAAATGCGTTTACATATACAGTAAATAAATAGATAGATAAATGTACATATATTCTTGCCAATATCGGCCATAGATAGATAGATACATAAGTAGATAGGTAAATAGATAAATCACGTTCTGTTTTTGCTATACCAAAATATTTACATGGCATAAGATAGTGTTTATTTAGTAAAAGGAAATAATGAAGGCAACAACTAACCTCTCCAGTTAGAAAAATTAATCTCTAAATAGAATTGTTAGCTGCTGCCAAGAAATATATATAAAAAAAAAAAAAACGTACGTGATTTCAGAGTACTGTACGTGAATAGAGGGTGCGTGATTTTTCTGTGGATTATTTTAAGAGTGCATGATGGCAATGAGGTTGAAAGGGGAGAGGGAGGTGTGGGTGTGGGTGTGTGTGTTAGGCTGAAGTACTTGGATAAACCGGAATTCCGTGTGTGTGTGTGTGTGTGTGTGTGTGTCTGAGGGGTTGAAATGCTCAGACAACCAGGGACTTCTTTCCTTTATATTCATTTTCATCTTGGCTTCAGTTTCATTTTGTTTCGTCCTTTCCATTCCTCCAACCACATTTTCTTCTTTCTGTTATTTTTCACTTCTTTTCGTCTTCTCAGTTTTACATTTCGTTTCGCGTCACTTCTTTCTCCTTCCTCTCTTTTCTTTAACTCTCCTCTCTTTAAGGTTCATTTCCTTTCTTGAGCTTTTTCTTGTATTTCTTTTCGTTCGTTTTCTTTTTGTTTTGGTAACTTTCGTTTTGTTTCACTCCCTTCCCTCTCCTCTCATAGCATATTTTTTTCTCCTGTTTTATCGTTTCTTTTTCAAATTTCAGTCTTATTTTTTCATTTCCCTTCATTTCCCGTTCGTCTTTCCCCTCATTTCGTTTCCTTCCTGTTTTTATCATTTTTTCTGTTTTTGTATTTTTTCATTTATTTTCCCCATTTCCCCTCCCTTTCTTGGTTTTCATTTTTTATTTAGGTCTTTTTGGTCTCATTTCATCTCCTCTCATATCCTTTCTTCATCTTTCTTTGTGCATTTATACCTTTTGTTTATTTTTCCTCTTCTGTCATTTGCTTCATTTCTTTGCATTTCTCATCTTTCCCTCTTTTGTTCTTTTACTCTCCTCTTATTTCTCACTTTTCCACGTCATTATTTTTTCTTTCCACATTATCTCTTTGTCTTCCTTTCATTTTTTTTTTTTTTTTTTCATATTTACCTTTTTCTTTCAGTTTGTCTTTCTCTTCCACATATACTTTCTTCCACATTTTTTTTCTTTCCATTCTTCATCTTTCTTCAGTTTCTCTTTTTCCACATCGTTTTCTTTCCATTTCTCTCTCTCTCTCTCTCTCTCTCTCTCTCTCTCTCTCTCTCTCTCTCTCTCTCTCTTTAGTCCATAGCTGTACCCTAGTGTGAGAAAATAGGGTGTGTGTTATCTTCGTGGGAGCCGTCTTATGTAATGTTATCTTATCGAGAACACACACACACACACACACACACACACACACACACACACACACACACACACACACACATTAATCTAACCCTGTCTAATTAATGAAGGTGCAGCCCATTACGCCTTGCGGTATATATATGTTGTCATTGAAGAGAGGGAAGAGTGATGTTAGTGATGATGGTGATGATAGTAACTAGTAAATAAAAGTTCAGTCGCCATATGTATGTTCATAATTATCAAGGGAGGGGAAGAGTGTCTAATAGTAGTAGTAGTAGTAGTAATAATAATAATAAAAATTATAACAAATCAGTGAAAGGATAGGGCATTGCGTCATCTTATGTTAATGTTAATGTGAAGGAAAGGGAAGGGAATAACAGCCTATCCGCCTAGCCTGCACATGTCTCACGTGGTGTGTGTGTGTGTGTGTGTGTGTGTGAGAGAGAGAGAGAGAGAGAGAGAGAGAGAGAGAGAGAAATACCTAAATGAAAGAAAAGGGAAGAGAGTAAAACAGCATACCTTGCCAGCCTACCTGTCCGTCTCACGTGCACCCTCTCCTGTGTGTGTGTGTGTGTGTGTGTGTAACCGCAGCAGCAGCACATCCACACCGGCACACACACCGACCTTCTTGCCGCTGTCAGTGCCCACCCAACCGTCGTAGTGTGAAGGTGCGCGCTGCTGTCACGCTGCCCCCACTCCACACGCATCTCTTGTGTTCGTATCTCTTCGTAGCGACATGACACCTGTTCTCTCGCTCACCTGGCTACCTTGTCTGTGAGATTGAGACGCTGAAATATCTCATGGGAATTATAATCTTCCAAATATTCTACTGATAAACTTGGACAGTGTTTGTGCGCCCGAGTGAGGGAGAGAGCAACATACCACCTCACGAACTCAACAGGTGTGATAGACAGGTGCGTAGGGCAGGTGTAAGAGGGAGAGGAGGGTGAGGGAGAGTGCGTTATTGCGTTGTTTTCCGCTCCTGCTGACTCGTTTGCTGACTGACTGATTGACTGACACAGAGGCTGACAACCTGAACTCGGCCATCCAAGGTGAGTTTCCATCACGCTGCCTTCATCGTCTTCACCCTCTCATCTTTATACCTGAGACGGGATTAGCTTCCTCTGGGGTCCTCCTGTCTGGTCCAGTTGCGTGCGTGCGTGCGTGCGTGTGTGTGTGTGTGTGTGTGTGTGTAGGGAGGGGAGTGTGATATTTTGCTGAGTGTGATGATGATAATGAATGCGGTGGCGGTAATGACAGTGTAGTTATCATGAAGTGTGTGATGAGGAAGTATGTGATGATTGCATGATATTCGATGTTCCGTAGTGTCTCCTTGGTTACTAGTCAGATTCCCCCTCCAATTAACAATACTTGGCCATCGACGGAGCTTAAACAGGTTAGGGATCTTCGCCAGGTTAAAAAAAAAAAAAAAAAAATAATGGGAGTGGTTGTGTGTGTGTGTGTGCGTGAGTGCAGCGGTAGTGCACTCGCCCGGGGCTGTCACCTCACTGGCTCACTACACACACACACACACACACCTCACGAACACCCTCAGGCATGTTATCCACCTTCATGCTGTATCCTGTGTCGTCAGGGTGGATGTTCTTTGGTTTTTATCAGGTTTTTTTTTTTTTATCCTGTTGTGTGTGTGTGTGTGTGTGTGTGTGTGGTGGATTTTTTTGGTTGATGCATTACTATGGTTATATGGATATTATGTTGAGTATTGATTTTTTATGGAGTGTATTTCGTTGTTGAAAGTAATATTAATTTGTATTTTATTATTATTATGATTATTATTATTATTATTATTTTGCTGTTTCTTTTAATATTGACGATTTGTAGTTAACTTCATTACGATGTGTTAATATTGACATGATTTTTAGTAATTTTCTTTACTCTCTTAATATTGATTTTATTTCCAGTTTTCTTTACTATTTTTTGGAATTTGTAAATGAAGTACCAGTAATGTATAGATATTTTAAAATCACATGAATTCAGTAACTTTATTTTTGCCATCGACAGGTGATTTTCTTTGACAGCAGGTGTCTAAAATCACCTGTGTAATGAAAGAAAGCTTTTATTCCTTGTCATGGTGATAGTGTGGTGGTGGTGGTGGTGGTTGCTATTGTTGTTATTGTTGTTGTTGGACCCTAAATGGTGGGAGAAATCAACTTGAAGTCTTGAACTCCTCCTCCTCCTCCTCCTCGTCAACCATGAAACGTTTAAAGACCCTCTCAAAACCCAGTCACGCGCCCCCCAACCGGAAACTCAACACATCCTTTCCCCAAATTCCACTATCCCTTTAAATTTTCCCAATGTTTAGGAAAAGTGTCCATGTTTGGGAAGGCGTTCATTTTAACCCTTTCCTAGTTACGTAGCGCCGGAAGGAAAGCCGTGACGTACTGGATCGCTACCGTATCGGAATCGGAGAGGTTAGTTTAGCGAGTGACCTTCTGCGGCGCGCTTGTGTGTGTGTGTGACAGGTAAAGTACGGTTCGGCGGTCTTTAATTTTGTGTGTGTGTGTGTGTGTGTGTGTGTGTGTGTGTGTGGTGTATAGGATTGTAGTTGTATTATTTTAAAGTGTCATGTTTTTTGGCTCCTTCCCTTATTTTTTTTTTATCATTTTTCTCACTTCCAAACAAGGACTTAGGAAAGAATTTTTGAGCTAGTGCAGTTAAATCTAGCCTTCACATTCACTACAAAAAATTCCCAAAATCAATAAAACCGCAGAGAGAGAGAGAGAGAGAGAGAGAATGTCATAGTAGTGAATGAGTTAAATGATGATGCAATAATGGACACTGTTATGGTGTAAGTAGAGGCTGATATTGCGTGTGTGTGTGTGTGTGTGTGTGTGTGTGTGTGTGTGTGTGTGTGTGTGTAAGGGAGGGAGGTTAGGGTGAAGGATGGACTGTGAAGTATGTGAGAATTGATGATAGGGTGAAAGTGAGAATTAAAATGTGATAGAGGGAGAAGCAGGGTGGTTGGGGTTAGGGTGTGAAGTAGGGTGAGGATAGAGTGACAAGTATGACAGGGTGACAGTTGGACGGATGGAGTGAGGAGTAGGGTGAGCAATGTTGGGTGATGTTAGTGTGATGTATGATAGCAGAGAGAGAGAGAGAGAGAGGGAGGGAGGGAGAAAGAGAGGAGGGGAAGCAAAGCATAACAAGACATAAGCACCTTCACATGGCCTTCCTCACGCTTACATCACAATACATGATTGAGGCAGGGTGAGGTAGAGGTGAGGCAGGGTGGGATTGGCAGGGGTGAGGGGTGGCAGGGTGAGGGAGCAAAGTTTACCTACATAACCACCTCCACACGCTCATCCTCACGTTCCATCACCCTTACATGACGCGGCGTTTTACCCTCTTCACTCTTACTCTCTCTCCCAGTCACCCTACATCCTTCATCCTTCCCTCTTACACCCTTATTCTCCTACTCCTTCACACTTACACCCTAACACCTTTACATTAGCACCTTAACACCCTCACCCTAACACCTCAATAAATGTCCTGCCTCTCTGCTTCATTCATTCTTACATTTTCCTAGTCAGGTAAAAACACCCTCATTTTTTTTCTGCTTATTCTTTTATTTTTTTTTTTCCATTGTATCGTGAGAAGACAGGTGTAAGAGAGCGTCGCGTGCTTACTTTTTTCGTATTTTTTTTTTTTCTGGTTGGAAGAGAGCTCTGAATTACATGATATCCACGCTCTGTACTGTCCTGTCTTCAGTGTTCATCTTCACAGGGTGTATTTATTCCCAGCCCTGCCTCACCGTCGACCACCATCCCCGCCCATCCCACCCCTGTCCTCCCACTTCGCCCACCCTATCTGTGTGCGTGAGTTAGGTGTGTAGTTGGACATAATTTTCTTGGTTTTCGGTGTGTGTGTGTGTGTGTGTGTGTGAGAGAGAGAGAGAGAGAGAAAGGGAGTGTTCTCAAGGAATTTCCCTCAATAATTAACACATCTTACAATTACCACTGAGGTCGGAATCCATGCACTTAAGAAACACATTAACCATTTCACGACGAGGACGCCTTTTTATATTTTTATTATTTATTATTTATCCTCCCCAGAGATTTTTTTTTTTTTTTTTTACCATTACGGAAGATTTTTTTTTTTTCTTAATGGGAGGGTTTGAGATAAAAATAATTAATTATGAGAATGGAGTCATGGTTGTGAAGGGGTTGACTTTTGGGTTGATGGTGTATTGTGTATTAAATTTAAACACACACACACACACACACACACACACACACACACACACACACACACACACACACTAGAATTATAAGTCGACATTAATGCATACACACACGAACAGCACCCAAGAAAAGTATCCACACACACACACACACACACACACACACACACACACACACACACACACACACACACACACACACACACACACACACACACACACACACACACACACACACACTGTAGAATTTTAAGTAGACATTAATGCACACACACACGCACGAAAAGAGAGAGAAAATTAACCACACACACACACACACACACACACACACACACACACACACACACACACACACACACACACACACACACACACACAGGCGGTGGCCAAACGGTAAATTAGTGGACTGCTGACCGAAATGAGGCAAGGTCGATCACAGGCGATGAAAAGAATTTGTATGTCACAGATTTCGCCTACAGTTTCCGTGTGTGTGTGTGTGTGTGTGTGTGTGTGTGTGAGAGAGAGAGAGAGAGAGAGCGAGAGAGACAGACAGACAGACAGAGACTTGTGCTAGTGTGTATGGGTGTGTATGTGTATGTGCCAGATGATATGATTGTGTGTGTGTGTGTGTGTAGAAAATCGGGTGGGGTGGGTGGGGGTTTGTTGGCGGGATGGGCTGGGAAGGTTGTGGGTGGAGGGGGATGATGGGGGGGATACACCCTGCTAAGCTCATGTTATAGGTTAGCTAGAATGGGCGTGACTCAGGATATATATATATATATATATTTTTCGCAGTACAAGAAGAAGAAAACAAACACGGAAGGCTCATCTCTAATTTGTTTAATACGATGAAGGTAAAATGTTAAATACACATACACAGGACACGAACACAAATATGGTAATAATTTAATCACTCACTCACACACACACACACACACACACACACACACACACACACACACACACACACACACACACACACACTGTGCCTAAAATTTTGGTGTAGACACAGACACACACACACGCGCGCACACACACACACACACACACACACACACACACACACACACACACACACACACACACACACACACGCAAGGACACACCCAGTGCCTAAAATTTTGGTGTGAGATTTTATGAGTATTTTACCTTGTAGAAGGCTATGACTAACGGACGTCTGAGAGAGAGAGAGAGAGAGAGAGAGAGAGAGAGGGAGGCGTTGGGAGACGAGGGGGGAGGAATTGGGGGAGGGGGAGGGGGATAGAAGGAGTGAATGATGGAGGAAGGGGGGAGGAGGAGTTGTGTGGGGTTCTAGGGGAGGGGAAGTTTTAGGTAAGGGGATGTTGGGAGGGGAAGGAGGGGAGGGGGGATAGAAGGGGGGGTTTGGGGAGGGGGAGGAGTGTCTAAAAGGAATAGCAAACTGATCGCTCTCGCGTACTTGGTTACAAAATCAGGCGCGGATCACGTGGGATAGATGCGGAGCGGCCGGCAGGTTTTGTGTGTGTGTGTGTGTGTGTGTGTGTGTGTGTGTGTGTGAGAGAGAGAGAGAGAGAGAGGGGGGGGGACTATACCCATCAGTACTTTAACCGCACCATCCCTACCAACCACGACTTAGTAATGAGACGAAGGTTGGAGGGCTGAATTGAGAGTTGAGAGTGTGTGGCAAGAGTTGGAGGGGGTGGTGAGGGTGGGTGAAGAGTTGCAAGTTAAGATGAGAGTTGAGAGAGTGTGTGGCAAGAGTTGGAGGGGGTGGTGAGGGTGGATGAAGAGTTGCAAGTTAAGATGAGAGTTGAGAGAGTGTGTGGCAAGAGTTAGAGGGGGTGAGGAGGGCGGATGAAGAGTTAGGATGACCCAAGTGTTAGAACAAGTAATTTGGGAAGTGAATGAAGATTTTGAGTGAAGAGCGGCAAGTTAAAATGAGAGTTAAGAGTGTATGGTGAGAGTTAGAGGGTGTGGCGAGATTGGATCAAGAGCTTTTAAGAGTCTGGGGCGAGAATGAGGAATTTGGAAAACGTAGGAAGGAGCTAAATCGGAAGCTTCAAGTTAGAATGCGAGTTAAATGACGTAGCAAGAGTTAGAGGGAATAGCGAAAGAGTGGATTAAGAGTTTTTAAGAGTCAGGAGTTATAACAGGATATCTGGGAAGTGAAGGAAACAGCTGGATGGAAAGTTAGAAGCTGAGTAAGTAAGAGTTAGGAGTGAGAGCAGAAAATTAAGAGAAGTAGAGTCAGAAGCTCCATGGAGATTTATAAGCTGAGTTAATAAGAGTTAGGAGTTAGGAGAGCAAATCTGGGCAGTGAAGGAGGGAGGAGAATCAAGAGCTAGAATCCGAACTGAGAGTTAGAGAGTTACGTCAAGGGTTAGTAGTGATGAGAGTTTAAAATAGAAGTTATAATTAATTTTTTTTATTTTTTTATTTTTTTTAGTTTGGGAGAGATATTTTTCAGTTTGCTGCCTCTTCCCGTTGCTCAGTCGTAAAAATAAGACACTACTCCAGCTCTACATCCTTGTCATAGCACATCTTCGTGACTAGCACCTTGTTCTAGTATTAATCTCTCTTTACATATCAAAACAGAAGACACTGATACGGCCTGACATTCTTCCCTTGGCACTTTCTGTTTTACATCACCTTCTAATCCCTTGTTAAACTCAGCCTTGAAGATGAAGAGGTGGCATTAAAAACCAGGTTAAGGTGGAAAGAGTATAGTAAGAGCCAGTACTGAGAAAACGGGACCTAGGAATGCAAGGAGAAAGCCATGAGTTAAGTGAAGGTTGGGGCGTTGAGAGCGAAGCGGGCGGCGTCAGAAGTTCGAGGAAGTGGTGAGAGTTTGTTAGACGTAAGAGCGAGGAGTGAGAACAAGAGACCTAGGAAGTGAAGGCCAGAGCTTTGAGTTAACTTAGAAGAGACAGCGCTGATCTGTTCTTTGAGAGAGCTTTGTCAGGAAAGAAAAACAAAAAGTGTTAGAGTGATGGGAGACTGTCAGGAGTTACAAAGAACGCAGAATGAAAGCAAATGACCTGGAAAGTGACAACAGGAACCGAATTAAGAGTTAGAATGTGAATTGGGAAGTGGAAAGAGTTGTAAGAAAAGTTAGATTGGTGAGAGTGGATGATGAGTTTCAAAGTGTGAGGAGTTAGGAGAAAAAAAGTTGATAGTTGCTGTTGTTGAGAAACCTCTGCCTGTCTGGCCGAGCAAACCTGTCAACCGCAAGTACGCAACCTTCCCTGCGGCCGTCCCGTACAGTAAACAGATGTTCCTTTGCGGTTGACAGCACCACAACATAGCAAGACGCGGGGATGAATGTGAAGGTTTGGCTCCTGGATGGATGTCGCATTTTCGTCTCCACCCAGTTAGCAGGGGCGCAGTAGTAGGCACCCCGTTATTTGGTTATATGGTTACGACCCAGCGTTAGTGTTATAAATAGTTTCTTGGGTTACAGGAAACCATAAGGCTTGTCACTTATGTAGAGCCGCGTGAATAAAGAAAAGTAATAAGAAGTGACTGGAAGAATGGGAGAAATTGGAAGAGAGGAGGCCAGACATTGAAAAAGAGCGATGTGAAGGAAGAAGCAGGCAGTACTACATTAAATGAGTGGATGATGCCCCCCCACCACCACCTAAAAGGAAGTAACCAAGCTGTATGTGGAAAGATTGAGAACTGAAGAGAGAGAGAGAGTAATAGATAGATAGATAGATAACGACAAACAGAGAGTGAGAGGAAGAATGTGAGTGAGTAGGTGAGTTTTTCCTTAGTTCCGTGTTCAGGTCTACTAAGTGTTCTCTCTCTCTCTCTCTCTCTCATCTCACCGGAGAAGCCAGTGACCTTGCAAGATAAACTCTGGGATTGCTTTGTTCAGTTGTGATAAACATTGATCTAAAGCGAGATGGATACAGTAGATGGAAATAGATAAGAAAGTTTGTCAAAGAACGTAGATTTTTTTGAGGAAGTTTGTCAAAGAAAGTAATTTTTTTTTTTTTTTTGTCAAAGAACTCTAGATTTTTTTTTTTTTTTTTTTTTAGGAGTTTGGTCACAGGATGTAGATTTTTACGTTTTAGGAAGTTTGTCATAGAACTTAGATTTTTTTTTTTTTTTTTTTTTTTGAGAAAGTTGGTCATAGAACGTAGATACTTTTTTGAGGATCTTTGGCATATAACATTTTTTTTTTCTTTAGTGGTGTTTTACGGTATGTTTGAGACACAGACAGACATAAGGGTGTTGGTAGAGATGGATCCAGTAATTCAGTGTTTGCCTGTTTGTCTTTCACCTATGTATGGTCAATTTGAGGCTACAGTATTTAGTATTATTATGAGAAGTACCGTAGTATCGTTCAGAGGAAATTCAAGACTACCTTTCTGACCCTTGCGGGTTTCGGGAGAGGCGTAGTTAAATAGTTCCAGATAAAGACATGTTTTTTTTCCTAGCCGGACGAAGACCAGAGGAAATACGTCTAAAGTGAGCAGGTTAAGTAAGAACATTAGTAAAGAAGGTAACTGTACTGGGCGGATTTTGTTTCTTCTAGTCAGTTCATGTCAGAGAGTGTGATTAGTCTTCAAGTGCATAATAGGAGTGGTAAAGGAGGAGGCTGAGCAGAATCCAGGTGTTCAGCCTAATTATTAACCGGTATTCTCAGCCCTTCGTGTTCAGAATTGGTCAACTCTGCACGTCCAATTATTATACCGAATTATTAGCATGTATTCGTAGCCCATGTTCAGAATTAGTCAGCTCTGAAAGTCCAATTACTTTACCGAATTATTAACACGAATTTTTAGCCCAAGTTCAGAATTGGTCAGCTCTGAAAGTCCAGTTATTAACCGGTATTCTCAACCCTTCGTGTTCAGAATTAGTCAACTCCGAAAGTCCCATTATTTTACCGAATTATTAGCATGTATTTTTAGCCCATGTTTAGAATTAGTTAGCCCTGAAAGTCCAGTTATTTTACCGAATTATTAGCTTGTATTCTTAGTCCATGGTCAGAACTGGTCAACTCTGAAAGTCTTCCTCAGTGTGTCCTTCCTCGTCTATGAACCGTGCAATGGCGGTGGGTTCTGGGTTCTTGGTGTCAGCGAACCTTGAATTTGGCCCTCGTTAAAGCTTTCTCATTAAGGGAAATTTGTGGTGGGTCCTTTAGGTCCTTTAGTGTAAAAAAAAAAAAATGTAATCGGTCTGGTAAATGGAATGTAATCAGGCCTGCACTCTCTCAGGCAAGGGTATTTTTGGGGAGTCCTTCGGTTTCAAATATGCAAGTCGTCCGGGAACCTGAATTGTAATCTTCCAGGGCATAGGTGAAGTTTGTACCCTGATCATTATTGCATGTGCTAATTTACCTTTCCTACCTGTTAATCTGTTTACCTGGCTTGTTTAGTCTAGGTGTGCCCTGGAGATAATGGGTTCTGTTCACAAGAGACTGCTGCTTCGTGTGTGTGTGTGTGTGTGTGTGTGTGTGTGTGTGTGTGTGTGTGTGTGTGTGTGTAACTTGCTTATACGAAGATGTGTGTACCTTGGGAATTTAAGCCATCTTCTAAAAATGACTGATCGTGTTGTATAATTTTTGTGGGGGGTGACGGCTGCCAAGTAGGTAGAGAGGTAGTCTGAACGCCTGATTATTGGGACCCTGGTTCGAATCCCGGCTGAGACAGGGAACAGTTTAAGGATTTGAATTTCCATATAGCAGACTTCACTGATCTACCAGAAAACCCGCAGACCTATCGTAAAAATTCCTCCACTAATACCAGTACACCAGTCATGTAAGAGACAGCCCTAGCGTGTATTCAGTATGGACGGTGGGGGGTTTGTGTTGACGTGGTGACATGTGGAGATGGAGGTGTATATCGGAGGACGATTTAGCCTTGGGAACAGGCTGTGAAACATATGTCCAGAATCGGACACACACACACACACACACACACACACACACACACACACACACACACACACACACACACAAGAAAAAAAAATCCGTGTGTGTGTGTGTGTTTTGTTTTGTTTATGCGAGTTCTGTGTGTACCCAGTAAATTATTGCTCTTGATAACTAACTGATTTATCCTGTTGGTCTCTTTACATGGTTTTATTTATGGGAGTGATAGGTGTACCTATGAAATCTAGCGCTTTTGATATTTGGCTGCCCTTGCTTTATTGCTTAGTACCTTGTTTATGTTGCTTTGTTTGCAGGAATAGTGTTTGTGTACCACCTGGCTGCTCCTGCTTTATTGCCCAGTACCTTGTTTATGTTGATTTGTTTGTAGTTGTGTTTGTGTACCTTTGATTTTATTGTTGCTTCTCTCAAGGTCAAGGGGTCGGGCTTGTTTGTGTCCAGCGCAGAAAGGCTGAGGGGAGGGGGAGTGAGGGGAGGATGAAGGGAGGGGAAGCAGGAACGTAGGAGGAATTTGAGGGAGGGGAGGGAGAAGGGAAGGGGGAAGAATGGATTTGAGGAAGAGGGAAGTAGATGGAGGGATCTGAGGAGAAGGGATGGGAAGGAGAGGGAAAGGGGGAACGTTGGAGGAATTTGAGGGAGGAGAGGGAGAAGGGAAGGGGGAAGAATGGATTTGAGGAAGAGGGAAGTAGATGGAGGGGTTTGGGGAGAAGAGGCGGGGAGGGGAAAAAGGGCTTTGAAGAAGGACGTGGGTAAGGGAGGTGGAGGGGATGTGGAGGAGGGATAGAAAGGGAAAGGGTTAGAGGGAAGGGAGACGAAGAAGAGATAGGAATGGGAGGCATTTCTTTGGAGGAAGGGAGGGACGGTGGTGAAGGGGAGGGGAACAGGGACGACATTGAAGGGATTGGGGAGAGGAGCTGGAAAAGGGAGTTGAGAAGAGGAGAGATAGGAGTGGAAGGGGTTTAGGGTAGGAAAAGGGAGGGGAGGAGAGAGAAGGATTGGAGTGGAGGGGGTTTGGGGTAGGAAAAGGGAGGGGAGGAGAGAGAAGGATTGGAGTGGAAGGGGTTTGGGGAGGAGATGGGGGAGGGTGGAGGCTGTGTGACGTGAAGGGCGGGGTTTGGAATGCGCTCGGGGGGTGCAAGCGAGGCAGAGTGTAAACAGAGGACAGAAGGAGGAGGAAGCAGGTAACACGGGAGAGGTAATGGTATTGGGGGAAAAAAGCAGACAGGCAAGTAGGCAGATAAAGCAGACGTAATTGACGGGTTGTAGAATGTGTTTAGGTAGGCAGGAAAATAAGCAGTAGGTAGGACAGACGGAGGCAGTAAATAATAATAATAATAATAATAATAATAATAATAATAATGAAAAATAATGCATACATATATACGTCAATTAATGTGTGTGTGTGTGTGTGTGTGTGTGTGAGAGAGAGAGAGAGAGAGAGAGAGAGAAGGTGAATGGAAGAGGGAAAAAAGAGTAGCGACGATTGAGAGGGATGTGTGAAGATGAGGGGGAGGAGGGGAAAGGAGGAGGGACAATGTAGTTTAGATGGGAAGGGAAGAGGGGAGAGGGATGAGTGTAAGTATTGAGGGGAAAAAGAGGAAACATAATATAGATGGGGAAGGATGACGATAATGTAGATTGAGGGAGTACAAAGAAGGGAAAACAGCAACAGATCCATTGGTCCTTTTGAGACTGGTATAGGGTAGGTTATAACAAAAGTATCTGTTATAAGCTAAGACAAGGATAGAGGAGCAGGAAAGTCCCCCCCACACACCAGTCCCTCCAGCAAGGCCTGCAGGAAATAGTGAGAAGTACTGTCCTGCAACATAAGAAAAATTGCCATGGAAATTTTATAGGAAAGGATAAATTGGACTCATTGTACATTATTATTATTTGTAAGAGAAAAGAACATCATCAACATTAGATACAAACCTATATTAAACTGTGATTGTGTCCCCCCTGCCATAATGTAGAAAAAACATATGTATACGGTACTTAAGAAACGTGTTAATCAGGAGTAGACTAGTTTACCTTCGAATTAGAGACCATACATTTACTGAAACTTAAAAAAAAAAAAGTGTTGTATTATAGTTTACCACACGTGAAGACAATTTATTCCCTATGTTTACAGTCCAAGGGAAATAGAAATGTTCGGTTTCGTGCGACAGGAAACGTTTGCCAATATTTTTTATTTTTAGGTTTTACTATATTTAGGGCGATCTGTGTGTGTGTGTGTGTGTGTGTGTGTGTGTGTGTGTGTGTGTGTGTGTGTGTGTTTATCATGTCCTTGGGAATGCTTGTATAATTGGAGTAAATCTCGCACCTACAGTTAGTTAAAGTAGACAGATTCAGCTAAACGTTGCTTGTAGATTAATGTCTTTCTCAGTTTAAGTATCAGTTGTGTCGCCTTTCGCTGTACGCATTCCCTTGACCCTCTCCATTTATTATTATTATTATTATTATTATTATTATTATTATTTTAGATGACTAGAACCGAAGACAATACTTTAAATGTAGGAGTACTGGGGAAATGTTTAATGGTGTTATTTTCTGATGTAAATTCTGACGATCTGCCAATGAAACACAAATTTTCCTAACATCCTCTGTACTGTCTCTGCTTGGTTTCATAAAATATACCTTAATTCCTAAGTATTTTTCATGGTTTACTTATCACGTTGAATATTATTAATTGTAGAACTGGCTTTTTTCATTTTGTTACGGTCTTTGTTTAATATTTTACGTTTACCAATACTGAGAATTATTTGTCATGTTTGAGTCCAATTAAATAGTTTTCCAAATATTTTCTGAGTCACCTGCCTAAGTAAATGTTTCTTTGAGTCACCTGCCTAAGTAATATTTATCCGTTCTGTTTGCGGTTTTTGTAGCATAATTAAGTCTCATACTTTACTGCCTATACAGTATTGTTTTCGGTTTCATGGATAACCAAGCTATTTTATTATTATTATTATTATTATTATTATGACCCTGTTTATGTCCTGTAAGTCAATTATCGATCCATCTGAGCACGCAGCCACCCAAGCCATGCTCCTATTGTTTCGGAGTTTTTTTTTTTAATTTATTTTTTTTTTTATCGAACTCGTTTTCAAAATCAGTATAGACTTCAGAGGATTTTGGTTGCATCATACACACTGAAAACTTCCGAAGAGATATGTAAGGCAAGAGCGCGTATTCCCAAAGTTCAATTTACTGAATATTTCATTTGAGAAACTAGTCTCTGATAATTAGTTTCCCTCACATTTGCAGGCCACAGATGCAAAGGGAATGGGACAGTGAGTTCTTGGTTGTGGTTTTCTTTTAATCTGAGTTACGTTTGCTGACTTCCACCTGTGTAACATCTCGCTACTGCTTCGTGGTATATTAAAAAGCTCATCCACAGGTATTGATATTTTGTTTTTTGCGAATTTTAACTGCACGGGGGAAAAATTTGTTTAGCCTAAGCGTTGTATTTGCCTCGAGATTACTGATGCCAGGATGGAGGGTAAGCCGGTGACATCGAATAAGGAGTGACGGGGCTCTACGGAGGCGTGGATAGGGAGAGGGTAGTGGTGAAGATTGAGGAGAGGAGAGGAGAGAGAGGAGGGGAGAGAAGAAGGGAAGAGAGGAGAGAGGGAGGGGACATGTAGGAGCCAGGTGCACAAAAAAGCGCCCCGGGGGTCCTGTGGGGGGGGGGATGGGGAGGGAGACAGGCAGGACCTCATCTCACCTCGCCTCACCTCACTCTCCTGTTGCCGGGTGCTGCTGCTGTGATGCTGCTGCTTCTCAAGGCTACATCACCACAGCACACCACACCACACCACACCCACCTGCACATCTAAACTACATTTTTTTCTAGGCACACAATCCTAGAGATTTTTTTTTTTTCCCTCCCCCTTCCATCCATTATCCAGACGCTGTTTATATTTAAGTATCAGACTCAGGACGTACCTTACTCAGTCCCTCCCGAGATGGTACAAAGGAGTACAGGGGAAAGGAAACAGCAACAGACCTTATGGTCCTTTCGAGGCTGTTTTTTACAGAGTAGACTTTGACTACAAGATCTAACTCTGCATGCTGAAGGATAAGGATAGTAAAGCAAGAAGGCTTCCCCCCCCCCCTCCCGCTTCCAAACCCTCCAGTTAAAACTGGCAAGAAAAAGTGAGAAAAAACACCATGCAGCATGGAAAAACTGACATGGATATTTCATAGGAAAGACTGAAAATGAAAAACTGCTGTCCGTAGTTCACACATGTTAGTGCCGCCCTATTCAAGACGGGTGCGATGATATTAGCTTTATTTTATGTATTTATTTACTTTTACGTCTGCGAGAGTTTTGAATATTGTTTTTGGTTCAGCAATAATCAGACTTTCAAATTGTCCCTTGTTCCATTTTGGGTTTGATTTCACGTCCTCTTGAATGACAGTCCAACTGTCCATTTTTGACCACCGAGACAAGACTGACATCCTTAGGTAAATGAATCAGAGGAAATATTGATCTTCATGTAAAGTCTTCTCCTTCCCTCTCTCTTTTCCTTACGAGGTTTGAGGCTGCTTGTAATATCTAGTGTGTGTGTGTATGTGTGTGTGTGTGTGTGTGTGTGTGTGTGTGTGTGTGTGTGTGTGTGTGTGTGTGAGAGAGAGAGAGAGAGAGAGAGAGAGAGAGAGAGAGAGATGCGCCCCTTACCTTCGTACCTGTATCACATAACCCGTAATTACAAGTCACTTCTCCACATTCTGCTTTTTTTCACGGTTCATCCCTGTTGTCTTTGTCTTCATCTGACGGAACTGGCCCACTCCCACACCTTTATTACGAAGTCGTGGGGCTTTGTTATGTGGCAGGAATGAGTCTCCATGGTTACTAGTGAAATTGAGCTTCCGATTTGACTACCCCCGGCCATCATAACAGAGATCTTTGTCAGGCTGCCAAGTGATAATAATAATAATAATAATAAATAATAATAATAATAATAATAATAATAATAATAATGAGTTTATTTCCTTCAAAATTATGATTTTTTTTTTTTTTAGTTTATTCGTACTTCCGCTCGACGATTTTTTTATTTTTATTTATTTATTTATTTATTTATTTATCTTTTTTTTTTGCACAAGGAACACCTCATGTAGTGAATAGTTTAGGGGACTCTGCCTATTTATTTATCTATCTGTATCTATCTATCTATCTATCTATCTATATCTATCTATCTATCTCTCTATCTATATATATATATATATATATATATATATATATATATATATATATATAAAGTAGTATGGAAATGTGTGAGGTGGATTAAGACCCACGTGTAGAGTAATTAGCACGATGTGACTTTCAAAGAGGTGGCTGGGGATGTGATCTGGGGTTTAAATAGGCGTGGAATGTGTGTGTGTGTGTGTGTGTGTGTGTGTGTGTGTGTGTGTGTGTGTGTGTGAGAGAGAGAGAGAGAGAGAGAGAGAGAGAGGAGTGTGAGATAGTTGTGTGAGAGAGAGGTGTGGGGAGGTGTAAGAGAGAGAGAGATGGTAGGTGGAGGTGGAAGGTGTGGAGGGGTACATGACGGTGTAGAACAGGCAGTGAACAAGAGCACACAGAGAAGGGGGAGGGGGATAGAGGGAGGGCGGAGGAGGGGGAGGGAGAGGGCGAGGAAGCAGGGGGGAGGGGGCTAGAGGGATGGGAAAGAGGGGAGGGGAGGCATGTAGGACTTGGGGAGTATAGGGAGTGAAGGGGGAGGGGCAGAAAGGATTTGGGGAGAGGTGGAAGGGGGGATGAGGGAGGATCTAGAGACAGGAGGAAGGGGGGCCAAAGGGAGGATTAGGAGACATGTGGAAGGGGGGATAGAAGGGGGAAGGGGAGGGGGATGAGGGAGGATTTAAGCCAGGAGGAATCGAAGGTTGGATGGAATTAAGAACCTGTTTTGATCAACCGTTTGAGTATAAGAATGTAACTTTTGGATGACATTCAGATAAAAGATAAAAGGTGATATAGATTAGCGAGAGAGAGAGAGAGAGAGAGAGAGAGAGAGAGAGAGAGAGAGAGAGAGGGGGAGAGAGAGAGAGAGAGGGGGGGAGGGAGGGAAGCAGGGGGGGGTGGAGGCTGGAGGCGATTAAGAAGCGATACTAGTAATTAATATTCTGGCCAACGTGAGATAAGAGATAACGAGGCGGTGATAAAGGTCTGTGAGGAAGAGGGCAAGAGGGGATTAGAGGTGGTAGGGGATTAACCTGTTCTAATTAACCTTGCGGAACGTGTGGATTATGCTCTGGTTAACTCAATAAAAATAAAGAAGGAATTGATAAAGATATGAGAGAGATAAAGAAGAAAGTGAAGGTAGGGAGATTGGAGGGATTTAAGAACCCTTGATTAATCCGCTTGAATGTGGAAGCTGTATTTGGAGATTTATTTTGGCATACTCAAGGATTAAAGATGAAGGCTCGTATTCTGGTAGGTTAAGGAAGCTCCCTAACACCTTCTCCTTAGCGATTAATTTTGTACCTTACTCTCCTTTTCTGTGTTACATGACTCCTTCCAATATCGCGATACTCTGCATAAACAGCATACAGCAGGATATTAACCAGCCATATCCAGAAAAAAATCGCTAAGGAAATGGAGTTAGGGAGCTTCCTTTACGAAAATATGAGCAAAGGATTCAGTTGATAAGGATATGAGATGATAAGGAGATAAAGGGGGTTAGAGGTTGTTGGGTATAGAACTATATTAATTCTTTTAGTGATAAGACGAAACTCAGGGATTGTATTTTAGGATTATACTTTCTCCAGGTCAAAGATAAAAGATAAGGCTGATAAGGACGTGAAGGAGTGTTGTGGAGTGGCTATTATAAGAAGTGAGGGAAGAGGCTGTAGAGGGTGGCGAACCTTCTGTCGATAAAATGAAGACGAAGATGAAACATAAGATGTGGGTTTGACTTCCTCAGGTGATAAAGATGATCAAGGCAGAGAAATCACCAAGGCCTGTATTCTCGTGGGGTAAGGAAGCTCCCTAACACCTCTTCCTTAGCGATTTATTCGTGGATAAGGGTGGTTAATATTTTTTTGTACGTTATTTATGCAGAGTATGGCGATAGAGGAAGGATTCATGTAACTCAGAATAGAGTAGTCAGGCGTAATGAGCAAACTAAATCGCTCAGAAAAAGGCGTTAGGGAGATTCCTTGACCGACGTGAAGAGATGGAGATAACAGAGACTGAGGGAGATTCGGAATGTGTATGGAATAAATTTTTGACGTGGAAGACAGAGTTTGGACATTTTTTGGTCTGGCTAATAAAAGGCGATAAAAAAAAAAAAAAGTGATATAGAGGGTGACCGAGTAAGGGGTTTGTGGGAGTGAATGCTGGAAGGAACGTGGAACTTGTTTAGAACCTGTTTTGATTAGATTTCCGAGTACGAAAAGAGAA
>NC_137053.1:60925279-60947779 GCF_032717465.1 Coenobita brevimanus
CTCACACACACACACACACACACACACACACACACACACACACACACACACACACACACACACACACACACACGTACATTTTCCAATCAATCTGCTGTTACATTTTATTAACCAAAAAAAAAAAATAATAATAATTTGTTGCCAGGCGGATGTGACCTTGCTGTTCCGAGAGCCAGTTTTAGGTCCCTTTTTTTTTTCCTTATATATATCTTGTTTAGGTCTTTTTTAGGTCTTTTATCGTGTCTTGTTTAGGATCTTTTTTTTCTTGTGTATCTTTTTTAGGTCTTTTTCTTGTATGTCTCTTTTAGGTCTTTTTCCATACTTTTTTTTTCTTTTTATATTTTTTGGTTCTTTTTGTCTGTTATTTTCTAGGTCTTTTTCTCATCGTTTTTAGGTCTTTCATATATCTTTTTAGGCCTTTTTTTCCCATATCTGTATTTTTTGTCTATATATCTTTTTAGGTCTTTTTTCTTTTTATATATTCTTAAAGCCTTTCCTGTATACCGGTATCTTTTTAGGTCTTTTTGATTCATCTTTTTGGGCATTTTTTTCCGTAAATATGTTTTTTATGCCTTTTTTCTTGTATATCTTTTTTGTTTTTTTTCTTATATATCTTTTTTAAGTCTTCTTTTATATATCTTTTTTAGGTCTTTTTTCTTATGTATCTTTTTTAGGTCTTTTTTCTTATATATCTTTTTTAGGTCTTTTTTCTTATACTGTATATCTTTTTTAGGTCTTTTTTCTTATATATCTTTTTAGGTCTTTTTCTTTTAAATATTTTTAGGTCTTTTTCTTTTAAATATTTTTTTAGGTCTTTTATATCTTTTTTAGGTCTTTTGTTATATATCTTTTCGGTAATTTTCTTATGTTTTTAGGTCATTTATTTTCGTATATCTTTTTGCATCTTTTTTGCTATATATCTTTTTTATTTTTTTATATATATATTTTTAGGTTTTTCCTTTTTCTGGTTTTTGGGATATTTTGCCCATAAGAGAAAAAAATGGAGGATGAGGGTTTGGCGGCATTTAACAGATTCTCTATCTCTCTTTCTCTCTCTCTCTGATTTTATTCACCTCCCCTACGAAAAAATCAAGCTGAATGAAATCGTCTGTAAATTAAATAAACAATACAAAATACAACAGAAATACAGCCGTAGTGAAGGGGTATAACTACAGTCATTTCTCATACAGGCAGTTGCGATATACGATAGGTGGAATTGGTCGGTGTACTGTATAACGAGAGAGAGAGAGAGAGGATGCACTACTTCACACCAATGACATTTTTTCCTTCCTTCCACCAGACAATATATTCAGCTTTGATGATGATGGTGATGATAATGGTGATGATGATGATGGTGATGATGATGGTTATAAATTAATCGGTCCTGTTTTGGCTACAGTGTTTATTATGGTGGTGATGATGATGATGATGATGATAAACAGGAAAAGGAAGATGATGATGAAGAAGAAGAGGAAGAAGAGGAGTCCTTGGTTCATAAGACATGATTAGGTGACAGGAATTTGACGTTAAGTGGTGGTCGATGTAGGCAGGGAGGAGGAGGAGGGGGAGGAGGGGGAAGAGAAGGAGAAAGAGGGAAATGAGGTTGGGAGGAAGAGGGATAGTAGTATGAGGAGGAAGAAGAGAAGGACGAGGAGGAGAAAGAGGAGGAGCTGGGAAAGAGGAGGAGAGGTAGTAGTAGGAGAAGGAAGAAGAGAAGGATGAGGAGGAGAAAGAGGAAGAAGTGGTGAGGAGGAGGAAGAAGAAGGAGGAGGAAGTGAAAGAGTAAAGGAGGTGGGGAGGAGGAGGAGGAGGAGTAGTAGTAGGAGAAGGAAAAAGAGGAGGAGAAAGAAGAAGAGGTGAGGAGGAGGAAGAGGAGGATATAGAAGGTGTGATGGGAGAATGTAAAGCAATAATGTGATAAAGACAAGGAATTTAAAGATAAGAAAATGTAAGATAAAGAGGTATGAAAGGGAGAAGATATGAAAAGAGAGAGAGAGAGAGAGAGAGAGAGAGAGAGAGGAGTAATAACATATATGGAGGTATGAAAGAATGAGGAAAGGAAATGATATGGTAAAGACAGGAGATAAGAATAACGTTGATATGAAGGTGTGTGTGTGTGTGTGTGTGTGTGTGAGAGAGAGAGAGAGAGAGAGAGAGAGAGGTGAGTATTAGCATGTGACCTAGATCTTGTCATTACCCCCATTGATTACTCTCTCTCTCTCTCTCTCTCTCTCTCTCTCTCACACACACACACACACACACACACACACACACACACACACACACACACACACACACACACACATCCCCTAACCACCTCACACGGCCAAACTACCAGCCTAAGACTAATTTGCTATGAGATGGAGAAAGAGCGAGAGTGCCCATCTTGACTACCAAAAAGACAAGCGGCGTGAAGAGAATAACAAGAAGTGATTTAATTGACTATTCGTATGCTTCTCTGGGATCTGTTAAGTTGTTTGTGTATCCTTGTCTTATTTTAAATGTAATTCTTGCGAGAGAGAGAGAGAGAGAGAGAGAGAGAGAGAGAGAGAGAGAGAGAGAGAGAGAGAGAGAGAGAGAGAGAGAACCTACTACCGAGTGATTAACCAACTGCTGAAAACATTAATCCATTCTTACACTTATATCTTCAAATGCTATAGTTTGTTCACCCTAAGTTGGCAGAGATAGTCGTCCTTTTGGAGCTTATATCCCTTATCTCAGTGGCAGATTAATACTACGGCTCTACATCCTTTCCATAGCACTTCTTCGTGACTAGCGCCATATTCTAGCGTTAATCTTTTGTTCCTTTCCGTAGCACTTCTTCGTGACTAGCGCCATATTATAGTGTTAATCTTTTGTTATGGATGAAGGTTCAAGATGATTTTTTCTTTTTTGGCCAAGTAAAAGTGGAAAGAGTGAAGTAGTATGCCATATTCTTTTGGACTTGGGAGGCACCTTAACACCTTTTCTTTAGCGATTTTGCCATGGCCCCTTCAGTACATTTTCGTCTTTAAGCTGCATGGTTACACAGACATACAGACTTTCTATTCCTTTTTTGTTTTTCCATCTGTCTGTCTATTGCCAGACGCCTTAATCCCGAAAGGGGTGGCCACAAACAAATCGCCTCCACGTCAGTAAGGTGAAAAAAAAGTTACTCAAGAATTACTGAAGTTTTAGAATAAGAAAGTATTTTATTCTTGCCGTTCCCTGGCGGTTTTATACACCTTAGAAGAGAACTGGAACTGAACTAAATATTATGAAAATAATGAGCGGCAGACGATACGAAAAAAAATGGAAAAGAATGAAAAAATAATGGTCATTCTGGGATATTGTCAACCACTATGTTCTGGCCACTTTTTAGGCACGAGTTTTATTTTTATTGTATTTTATTATTTTTGTGGGTAAAATTGTATATATTATGTTGTTGGGTGGGAGTAGTCGAGTGAATAAGCACAGAGTTGATATGTAATTTGGTTAAGTTGCTTTATAATTATCGCTAAAAAATTGAGAATATGTATCTACTGACTTACGATATTATTGTTATTATTATTATTATTATTTTATCATCATCATCATCATCATCATCATCATCATCGTCATCATCATCATCATCATTATTATTATTATTATTATTATTATTAGTAGTAGTAGTAGTAGTAGTAGTAGTACTACTACTACTACTACTACTACTACGACTACTAGTAGTAGTAGTAGCAGTAGTAGAAGTAGTAGTAGCAGTAGTAGAAGTAGTAGTAGTAGTAGTAGTAGTAGTAGTAGTATTAGTATGTGTATTGGTGTTACCTGTCGAGCGAGAGTAATCGATTGGGTGAGTTGGCTTTTGTGTCTGTTGTTTGGCTAAGTTAAATAATTCCCTTCAGAAAACAAATGTTAGTTTGAAACCTTCATTTATTTTTTATTTTTATTCATTTTTTATGTAAGTAGGAGTGTATGCTTTAATAATATCACCCAATGAACTAGAGTAATCGATTGAATAAGTGATCAGTGTGTCGTCTGGAAAATCCCTTCTGATTACGTATTATCAATTTTATTATCGCTATCACCAGACGATTTTATTCAGCTTAATGGAAGGCCTGGGGTAATGAAGGATTTAGGATTATTATTTTGTAATCCCTCAGGTTCGAAATAAATCCTCTACATCGCTGAATAAAATCGTCTGAAGGTAGCAGGATTACGGGATTAAATACGTCATGAGGCTGATGGGATTAAGTGGCATTATTATTATTTATCCTTATTTATTTATTTTTAGCAGAGATTATTGTATTCAGTGGTAGATGAGGGCGCCCACCATCCACTCACTTGTTGTAGTGCAGAATTCAGGAGACTCTACACTGGGTGACTGATCGATGAATGGATGAATTAGTATTTTTTTATTTATTTTGTATTTTTTCATAATGTGGACTGGCGATTCTTTTTAGTTTAAGGGATAAATTGGTTTTAAAATTATTACTAAAGATTATATTACAGTGTGCAATATAAAAAGTAATCTTTCGGTGATAGGACTACTACTACTACTACTACACACACACACACACACACACACACACACACACACACACACACACACACACACACACACACACACACACACACACACCAGTAATTCTTGTTATCTTAAGACCATTTTACGAAGCTTAGGATGGCAGTGGCGACAGTGGTAGTGGTGGTAGTAGTAGTAGTAGTAGCAGCAGTAGTAGTTGTTGTTGTAGTTGTAGTGGTAATGATGGTAGTGTGTGGTTCCCCTTCAAGGCTTTGCTTGTGGTTTCCCTACACTGAACACCCTACAGACCTCCCCCCCCCTCTCTCTCTCTCTCTCTCTCTCTCTCTCTCTCTCTCTCTCTCGTGTGTATGTGTGTGTGTGCGTGCGTGAAGGGAAATTACACAGATTCACGTACGAAGGTAATGCGAAGAGTAACTTGATCCGTTTTAGAGAAAATGAGAGAGAGGGAGAGAGAGAGAGAGAGAGAGAGAGAGAGAATGTCTGTTCGTGTGTCTGTCCGAGGGTTAGAGAGGGGACAAAAACAAGCTAAGTATACCTCTTAGACATACCTGGCCTAGAGAGAGAGAGAGTGAGAGAGAGAGAAGACGTCATTGCTGTTGAAAATAAATTGGAGGAAAATAATATATAATCAAAGGAAAAAAAACTTTGTAGTGGAGGGAAATGGAAACTGGTGAAGATTTAATGAACCTGAAGGAAATTAAAGCCAACTTTCAAAACTGGCTCACAACTGGAGAGAGAGAGAGAGAGAGAGAGAGAGAGAGAGAGAGAGAGAGAGAGAGAGAGAGAGAGAGAGAATAAAAAAGAAAGAGTCAAAAATACTCGGCCATTCTTGGACACTGTCCACTTGGCTGAAAAAGAAAACGGTAGAAAAATACATGCTGAGAGAGAGAGAGAGAGAGAGAGAGAGAGTTATCCCAGCCCTCATTTTCTCTACTTCACACATTTCTCTCTCTCTCTCTCTCTCTCTCTCTCTCTCTCTCATTTCCCATTCCCTATTTGAGTGGTAGTTGAGACGCGTATCATCCACTCACTCGATGTAGCTTCCTTCGGGTGAGTGACAGACCAAATTAAATGGACGCCTGGTTGTCAAGTGGGTTACGGTGCTCCAACTCTAGGGTCCCAGGTATTCCCCAGGTAACTTCCACAGGTAATTTTCTAGGGCAAGGTACCAGTCACTGTCGCCTTGAATGTCTAGAAGGAATAGCCTAGCCCCGGGGCCCTACGCACATGACGAAGGAGTAAAAAATGAGTGGGTGAAAGATGGATGGGTGGAATTCCCCTGGGTCTTTCCTATGCTTTTTTCTGTGTATATTTCTTTGTTCTGTGTGTGTGGTGAAGGAAATAAAAGAGTCATCGTATTGAAGTGGTGGTAATAGTGGTAGTAGTGGTGGTGGTGGTGTTGAAGGTGGTGGTAATAGTAGTAGTAGTAGTATTGGTGGTGGTATTAGTAGTAGTGGTAGTGGTGGTGGTGTGGTGGTGGTATTAGTAGTAGTAGTAGTAGTAGTGGTGGTGGTGTGGCGGTGGTAATGGTAGTAGTAGTAGTGGCGGTGGTGGTGTTGTTGTTGGTAGTAATAGTAGTAGTAGTAGTTGCAACCCCAGGCCTATGTAAAACCTGAAACCCGTGGACTGCAGGCTCAAACTTCCCTCTTCCTGAAGTCCACCATCCACCTTCCGGGAGATAGGGAAGTAGGTGAGGGGCGCTTGTATAGCCAGGCAGTAGAGCCGCTTGGTTATATCGGTGCCACCACATGAAGGCGTCCCGGTCCACTAATTACTAAAAGAGTTAAAGACGATATGGTACGCAGAATTTTGAGAAGTGTTCATGAGTGTACATAGGTAAAGGAATAAATGTTCAGGTACTAAGTGAACAGAAGGCGCCAGGAAGTGGTCAAGTTATCAGGTGAACACAGGTAACAAGTTCAGAGGTATAAAAAATTGAGGAAAATGTGTTCAGAGCAGCATCAGAGAGAAAGTGGGGAGAAATTGGCTTCGGGTGATGGTGGTGGTGTAGGGGAGGGGAGGAGAGGGAAGTGGAGGGAAGGAGAGAGGGAATAGGGAGTGGTTAGTGGTGGTGGTGGTGGTGGTGGAGAGGGGAGAGAAGTAAAAGAGAGGGAAGAGGAAGGGTTGATGGTGGTGATGAGGTTGTGGGGAGGGGAACAGAGAGAGGTGGGGGGGGAGGGTGATGGGGGATAGGGGAGGGGTTGTTGTTGTTGTTGTTGTTGGTGGTGGTGGTGGTGGTGAGAGTTTGGGGAGGGGAGGAGAGAGTGGGGGGAATATGAGGGGTAGGGGAGCTGAGTATAGGGGAGGAAGGAGGAGGGGTGGAGAGAAAGGGGATCAGGGGGAGGGGGAGGGAGGGAAATCAAGGGTACGTAAGGAGAAACTGAGGGAAGGGGCATGTGAAAAGTTAAAGGGAGGGAGGGGGGAAGGGGGCAGAAGGGAAGGGAGGAGGCGAAGGGAATGCGGAGGGGATGAGGGGGGAGAGGGAAAGTAAGGGGATGTGAAAGGATGAGAGGGGGGAAGGTATGAAGGGGAAATGACAAGAGGGATAGGATTGGAGAGAGAGAGAGAGAGAGAGAGAGAGGAAAGAAAGGGGTTGAAGAGTTGGGACGAAAGAGATAAAGGAAGAGAAGGGGAAGGGGGCAGGGACAGAGGGAAGGGGAGGGACGTCAAGGGTACTGGAGGAGAGATTTTGGGACGTGAGGGGAGGGGAGGGCAGGGGAAAGTGGGGGAAGGGAGGGGGAGGAGAGAATGTGGGAGGGGGACAAGAGAGAGTAGGGAGGTAGTGCACCTTGCAAAGCCAACTGGTTTGCGGTCAGGCTGTGTGTGTGTGTGTGTGTGTGTGTGTGTGTGTGTGTGTGTGTGTGTGTGTGTGAGAGAGAGAGAGAGAGAGAGAGAGAGAGAGCATGATAACAAGGAAAAAGATAACATTCCACGTGTTTATATAATCCTGTAATTAAATCCAACTTAGTCTGAATAAGTCCTGAGAGTCACTGCACCTTCCCCCGTAGGTCTTGTTGACACCGTGACAACAATTGGGGTACTGCCAACACCCTGCCAACACTACTATATTACACCGAGGGACAGTACTTCGCCTACTAGTCCTCTCTACCTATTTCACTCTTACACCTGTCCTCGTCTCTCCTTTCTGACACATCACCTGAGAATCACCTATGGGCAGGGAAACATACCAAGCCCCTCTCATTTTAGGAATATTAGCCAACAGAGTAAAGCGACAAGTAGAAGAGGCGAAATTCTAGGCGAACTTTTGTCTCCTTGAATAGACTCGGGTGTCATTAGTCCGGGATATTTTATAGAACGTACTTACCTGTATCTGAACCCGGTTGACAGCAGGCCTATATGACCCTTTTCCGTTAATCCATCATCTTGTTTTGGGGGGATAAGGAGGGAGTTGAGGAATGTTTGCATAATCGGGCAGGGGAGCCACATGGTTATCATGGTTATATCAGTGTCACCACGTGAAGACGCCCCTCACCATCACCAATTTAAACGTGAATATACAGCCTTTGGTTCCTTCTTCCTTACATAAAAAAAAAAAACAAGATCCACCCTGACTAACCTTTGTCTAACTGCAAGATGTGTGTGTGTGTGTGTGTGTGTGTGTGTGTGTGTGTGTGTGTGTGTGTGTGTTTGTGTGTGCGTTTGTGGGTGTGCGTGTAATAATATTGGTGTTGGGTAGATTTTTTATGCTGAGTCACTTAATTCTGAGTCAGTGGTCCTTAACCTGTTATTATTTTAATTATTGTATTATTATTGTTATTGTTATTATTATTTTTTTTGCTGTTGTGTTCTGTGGGTGTTATTGATGTGTGTTCACTGAAGATACGGGGTGTTTTGGAAAGTGTTTAGGTGAGAGAGAGAGAGAGAGAGAGAGTTTGGAAACTCATGCATATATTATACCAGCAGAAACTTACCACCAAGCGACTAGTAACATCAATAAAAATAGATAGATAAACAATAATAGATAGACAAATAGATAGAACTTCAATAAAGGGTGAGTGAACTTCTCTGGCAACTTTAGGACACTTGCTCTTGTTTTAATAGTGTTGCAAAATGGTCAGTTGTTGAGCCTCATGTTGCAGTATTGATGGCGGTGGGTTTTGCGATTTTTCTTCTTAAAGTTTGTTGGTTGGTATATGCCTGTGTGGGGGGAGGGAGAGGGAGTGTGTGTGTGTGGCGTTGGGGGAGGTTTGCGGGGGGATTGTGTGTGTGTGTGTGTGTGTGTGTGTGTGAATATGTTGAGTGCTGAGGGACCCATACATACACCCACACCTACACCCAGACATACGCCCACTCACTCATACCTACACCCACACCCATAAAAAAAAAAAATAAAAAAAAAATAAATAGAACTACGTCATTGGATTGAAGGGGTTATGATATCCTTATAAGATAAATTTTTAAGAAGAATCTCACGTGCAAATCACGCAAGGTTGTTATATACATTATCTCGGTATCTTGTTACTGAACCTTGGACATGAGAGAAATAGCAACTGTCCTTCCACCATGTAAAAAATGAACAAGTAATCAAGCAAGGTTGTTTTATATATAATCTTGATGTCTTGTTACTGTACGTTGACAATGAGAGAACTAACAGCTGTATCCTTCCACCGTGAAAAAATGATAAAAAGTTCAGTTATGTGAAAAAGAATCAAAGTTTCCCACATGTCAGTGTATCAGGGTTATTATTATTATTATTTTTTTCGGATGTGAAATGTCATTGAAAGAGTAGAAAGCCATTGTGATAGTCATATAATTCCCACCGATATTTGGTATTGTTTGTTTTGGTGTGTTTTTTCAAGGTAAATACCAAGCATGGAAAAAAAAAGTTCTCCACTGTGCAAAACTTCCCCCATATATATATATATATATATATATATATATATATATATATATATATATATATATATATATATATATATATATCATCATCATCATCAGCCGTTTGAGTATCCACTTCAGAACCGGCCTATCCCGACCGAAGTCGGGACGATACAGCCAATGTATCTCTACCAAGTGGCTTAGGCTGTCTGGTAGAGATTGTATGTAGGGTAAGAAGTGCATGTAAGTGTAATTGTAGTGTTGGAGTGGCTTTGGATGTGTGTGTAGTCTGTGAACCAAGTGTAATCGGCCCGCGCATATATATATATATATATATATATATATATATATATATATATATATATATATATATATATATATCTGACGTCACTGGGAGTAGAGTACGGTACTAGAGAATTCCAAACTTTGAGAGGGGTAAGGCGATGATTTTTATGGCTTGATATTCTTTTCCACTACGACTAGAGGAACTTCAAAGAACGTGGCTGTGGGACATTGCAAGATAATGAACTTAATTCCATTTTTGCAATAATGAACATAAGTACTTTTGGTGATGATGAACTTAATTACTGCTGTGAAAAAAAAAAAAAAAAGCAAGTCTAGACAGAATGATGGAAAACTTAACCCCCACTTGATTTACTGTTGGATTATCTTATCTTCCGAGGCGCTGAGGCCTTCAAAAGCACGTGATTTGTTGGACGCTGGAAGGCCAAGATAAACAAACATCTGCTGAGTCTCGGGAAGAAAAAAAAAAGTAAAACCGAGATAAAATCAGTGGGAAAAATACAGTCAGACAGTTTTGTTTTTTTGTTGGACTTTCATCCGTTCCGTAGTAAGGCCTTCTAAAGCACGTGGTTGGGCGGCACGCGGGAAGGCCATAGTAAACAAACATCAGCTGACTCATTCACACACAGGCCACCATTCACCACACCCGCGCTTCTCAATGGCCAGGATGACTCCAGATACACACGCACTCAGCTGGAAAAAAAG
The DNA here is from genome assembly GCF_032717465.1 of Coenobita brevimanus. NCBI lineage: Eukaryota > Metazoa > Arthropoda > Malacostraca > Decapoda > Coenobitidae > Coenobita > Coenobita brevimanus. The sequence continues at coordinate 60,935,646 of NC_137053.1, forward strand.
GATATTTACATTTCCTAAAGGGAGCAGCGCAACGAGCGGCCCAGTCCGTGTGTCACTCGCTAACGTTTTTCAAAACCGACGTGCTCCACCCCTGTAGATTTTAGGGAATCCGCATATTTATGGTTCTGAAGCTCCCGTAACTATCAAGTACTTGTTTTATGTTTCTTTTTTCCTTTTTTTTTTTTTTTTTTCAGTGCTCGCTACCATGTCCTCACGACTTTGTTTCCGGACTGATTGGCCTGAAGCTTATTATATTCAGCGTGGTATATAAAAAAAACATTTTCTGTGACTTTTTGATGTTCTTTTTAGTAAAATATATGTAAAATGATTGGCGCGGAACCACTGAGCGGGAAAGCGACCGTCCCAATGAGGACACGTTCTTCTCAACTTACTTCTCAGCTTCGAACGCGAATTCAGTTCGGTTTTGCTGTCTAGCCTGTTATACATGTACGAGAGAAAACGGAGCTTACGCATAGCCTGTTAAGGGATACTACATAAAAGTAAACTTTGTGAAATTTTATGCCTTTGTTCACAAATGTTGCTTCCTCAAGTTTTATTTGTGACCTCGCATCCCCACATCTTTGGATTAAAAGGCAAAAAAATTCACTCATGCAGTCACCAAGCAAACGAAGGTGTACGACCAATATTATTCTCATATACGCGCACCTTGGCAACGTTTACTCACATGATCACCAAGGGAGGGTTCACTGTATTCCCCTTCCAGAATGATGATGTGTTGGGTTTAATATTTTGGGTTCAGAGCGATGTTATTCAGTTTACTGCTCTTTCAGGAGAAGGATCCAGTAGGTTCGGTTAGGTCTCTTAGGTTGGATCAGAGTTCTGCACTTATGCGATACTGTTCCATACTACTCACCTCCCGTCTCCTTCCTCACCCTCACCTTCCCCCTCGCCCGCACCCTTCCCCTCCATCCCCCTCACCCTCCCATTCACCATCACTCTCATCCTCACCCTAACCCTTCGCCCTCCACCTCCCCTCCGTCACCTTTACCCTTAACTTCAGGTCCCTTCCCACTCCCTAACCCTCACCTTCACTTCCCTTCCCCCTCCCTCACTTTCACCCTCACCCATACCCTCCCTCACCCACATCTCCCTATCCCGCACCCTGGTCACTCACCTCGCCTGGGCCAGACTTATGTAGCCGCCTCGTGACCTCATTTCCCTACCTTTCCCTACCCTGCTGTCACCAGCCCCAAACCTGTTCCACCTACCTTTCCCTATTGCATTCTACCCTTGACTCCTTTACTCTGCTTTACTCTTTCCTACTCTACTCTGCTTTTCTCTGTCCTGCTCTGCTCTGCTCTGTCCTGCTGCACTCCACACCACCCTAAACTACCATACCCTCTTCTGCCATACCACATCCTCTTCTCTATCCCTTGTCTTTGCTTCCCTATCCTTCCCCATCCTCCAGTTTCTTCTCTTTAATTCATGAGACGCAATCATGTAATACTTATTCCAGGTGTCACGAAAAGAAACAAAAATGTTATTATTATTATTATTATTATTATTATTATTATTATTATTATTATTATTGCTGTTTCTCATAATTTATCCCTCTTTTCGTGTCGCAGGTAAAAATCCAAATAATCATTACAGTAAAATCATCTATATTATAATTTACCACCTGAAAGTCTACTTACCTGTCTGTTTCTCTCTCCCCGCAGGCGTCCCCATACACCTGTGAACACCTGTAATTAGACCAGGTGTGTTTCTGCTCCCACCTGACATTCTACAGGTCAGTGGTTCTTGTGTTATTATTACCGGTATCTATCTATCTATCTATTGCCAGACGCCTTAATCCCGTAAGGGGTGGCCATAAACAAATCGCCTCCATGTTATTATTATCTATCTATCTATCTATCTATAGCCCGACGCCCTAATCCCGCAAAGGGTGGCCGCAGACAAAACGCCTCCAAGTCACCCTGTCACCCACCATTTGACTCCCCTCCCCCCAACTCACGCCCCCCCTCCCTCATATACCTCTCAACTCCATCCCTCCACCTCATCCTCGGTCTACCCCTCCCTCTCCCTCCCTCCACCTCACCTACATACACCCTTTCTCCATTCTCTCCACATGTCCAAACCACCTCAGTGTATTTCTCCTAATCTTTTCAACCACATCCACATCTACCCCACAACGTTCCTTCACTTTTTATTATTATGCTTGATTATATTACTGGTTATTGATGTTTATTTTGTTTATCGATACGTTGATGTTTACAGCTGTTGATGTTATTGTTTATGTTTACCGCTGTTGATGTTGTTTATGTTGTTTACCGCTGTTTTTGATTATGTAGCTGATATGTGGTTACCCTATTGTTTTTTTATGTTGATGGTGATTGTTGTCTTGTTTTTCTTGGAGTATTTATTTATTTATTTATTTTTTTTTTATGTGATGTTGTGGAGGTGGTGGCAGGATTTAGTGAAAGTTATAGGCTGGTAGATGAGGTATTTGTAAAGTAATTTGTTTTTGTTGAATAATTTGTGTTGTGAATCTTTGTAAGTGGCAGAGAAGTTGAGTGTGTGTGTGTGTGTGTGAGAGAGAGAGAGAGAGAGAGAGAAAGTGGAAAAAAATGTCTTCGGTATGAAGTAGTTCTGTATGAAAAAGAAAAAAGAAAAAGTACTTAGAGGAAAAAAAAACTAAAAAAGAAGAAAAAATATGCTTAGAGAAGTAAAAGAAAAATTAAGTAGAAATGAAAGAAAAAATGTGCTTAGAGAATTTTTAAAAATCTAAAAAAGAAGGAAAAATGGCCTCAGAGAAGTAAAAGAAAAATTAAGTAGAAATACTGTAATTATGCAGTGACCTTCAGTTCCTGCAACGCACCTCGCCCGGGGAACCACACGCCCCGCGAACCACACACTTCTTGATAAGCAAAACATTTCCTCTCTGGCCTGGGATTTTTACGATTATAATTTTAACTTCCCCACGTAACTCATTTATTCTTATTTATTTACTTATTTATTTGCTGTCGTAACTCAGATTTTTTAAAGCAAGGACGGGGACAGGAGACTGCTGGTTCTTTCCGTGTCTATTCTTCTTCGTGGGAAAATAAAGCCGTATAGAAGAAAAGAAGCCATGAACTTGTGTCAGTGTGGTCTCTCTTCTCTCTCTCTCTCTCTCTCTCTCTCTCTCTCTCTCTCTCTCTCTCTCTCTCTCTCTCACACACACACACACACACACACACACACACACACACACACACACACACACACACACACACACACACACACACACGCACGCACGCACGCACGCGCGCGAACGTACCATCCCTGTCTTTCCTCATCGGTCACAAAAAGTTCCTAAGAATACATAACCATTACATAAAATAAAAATAAATAAATAAAGTAAGTAAAGTAACCCAAGAGGGGCAGTGGAGGGAAAGTATTGCTCTTCACCCTGACGCTAATTGATGCAACCTAACCCGCCCTGGGAACCGCACACCCTTTTACCGGGCCAAAAAAACGCAGCTCTCACCTAGATTGACTGCGATTCTCACCCGTATATCACAGATGTCACTTAAAATGTCATCTGCACTTTTTAAATAAGCGAATAAGTAGGGTATAGGTGTAAATGACGAATATGATGCATGGGAGAATACTAAATGGACGGAAATACAGGATCTGCAACTTCACTCGCCCGGAGAACCACACACGCACCACCCCGCTAAAAACACAACTATTTTTCATAACCACAGTTTTTCACACCCCAAGTATTGGAGAGTGTTTTTTAAATAATAGTAATACTTTACGGTCGCTGGTCTTTCAAATTTCTCTTCCAATGCGTCTTTCACAGGTTGATTGGGATAGGGTAGGGTTGAAATTTTGGTCTGGTAGGAATTGGGAACGTTCAACTTTAAGTGCAGTGGCAGTCCTAAGGGGGGAACGAAGAGTTAGGTAGGTTGGCGGGATCATCAGTAAACAAGCTTCTACGGGCGTCCAGGCAGCGTCCTTAAATACCCTATAAATGTCAAAATTTGTAATACTTTCTGTTGCATATTGTACTAAAGTTACCTTCCTAAGACCGTGAGAATGTAAGAAGATTGGTGACATTGCTGCGCCCGTTTGGTAATTTTATACCATAAAAACTTCCTAAATAAGCGAGAAGTTCTAATGTAGGTGTAGGTTATGAGGGAGGAACTAGCCTGACGAACGATTATGGATGCAATTCGACGCGCCCTGAGAACCATACCAAACCTCACTTGAATGACCGCAATTTTAACCCTCGAGTTGGTTAAGCAGTTTGTCCAGCACCATATACATTTCTTACACAAGCGAGGAATTATAATATGGGTGTAAACTATGATGATGATGGAGAAAACGCTTATCTGCCAGACAATGATCGATGCAACCAGACTCTCCCGGAGAACCAGACCCCCAAACAGACTCTCACTTCAGCTGACGCGGTTTCTCTTCCTCCCGAGATCACAAAAGACTCCAAAAATACCATAAATACGACGCAAATAAGATGCGTATATACATTTTATAGCCGTATAATAAAATTTGAATGCACGAAGATGTAAGCAAGCCGTTAAAAGTTTCTGGCAGTTATATAACCGTTAAATTTTTTACTTGGGTGACATTTATTCATTTACGTATTTATTTTATTTTTTCATTTATTTTATTTACTGTCCAGATGGTTTATTTTACTTAAGGAAGACTTATATTGAAGGGGTTAATGAAAGCTGTATCTTAGCCTTCAGATGCTAAATTCCCCTGAAACCTGAATACTGTCGTCACGAGAGAGAGAGAGAGAGAGAGAGAGAGAGAGAGAGAGAGAGAGGGGGGGGGGAGACTGGCTGAAAGGATTAAAGCAGACCGACCACTTTTACAGCTCAAAAAGTGTTCATAATTAGCTGTCAGGAATTGAGAGAGAGAGAGAGAGAGGGGGGGGGAGGAAGGAAAGCAGTGAGAGAACTGGAGTGGACCTTATGTTGATCTCAGCAAACGCAGAGCTGAGTCAGTAGCTTCACACACACACACACACACACACACACACACACACACACACACACACACACAAGGAAGGAGAAAGTCTGACCACTGGATTTTTTGTACAAGGGGTGCAGCGAAGCCCTTTCACAATGAGAGAGGCGCTGACGAAGAGCCTGCTCGTGGTGGTATTGTGTACCCTGGGAGGAGAGAAGCAGCTGCGGCGTCCACTCAAGAGCCAAACCTCTTCTTATTTTCCTTCGCCTCGCCATAAGGAAGGACCCTGGTTCAACCCTGGTTCAACCCTGGCGAGATTCTGTCTACTGCCTACACGGTTTTTTGTGCTGTGCGATACCCGTAAGAGAGACCCGCTTACCTGTGTTCGACGGGTCTGCTCGGCGAGATTGACCAGGGTTAAGCAACAATTAAAAACAACAACAACAGCAGCAACAACAACAATCTGCTACTACTGCTACAGAGAGAGAGAGAGAGAGAGAGAGAGAGAGAGAAAGAAAAAGAGAGAGAGAGAGAGAGAGAGACGAGCTTTCATAAAATCGTCTGAGGGCAGTAAAACAATAGTAAAATAATAATAATAATCGGGAAAAGATTATTACACACTTCAAATTCCTTCCCACTAATATTCCCCTAAAGATGAAGAAAATCGTCTGGAAAATGAAATAAACAGATTTTTAGATTTCCATTCTTTATTAGCACAAGAAAAAAAAGTAGAAAATGTATAATTCATGTTTTTCTTGGAAGTGTTAAGTGGAGGGAACAGAAGCGGAAATGCCTATGATCCTTGCTGAGAGAGAGAGAGAGGGGGAGGGGGGGTTATATACAGCCCTCATTAACCCCCCTCCCTCTATTTCCCCGCCTACAGCTGAGGAAAATCGTCTAACAAAAATAAGATAAAATAAAAATCGTGTCATTGTTTTTGAAGGAGTTATTAAAGTTCCCCCGTAGCCGAGTGGAAAGAGTCGTTCGCCCCGAGGTGGCTGTGGCTATCGTAGGTATTGTAATTAGGTATCGGAGGGTTTAGAGGTGCTGTTAGTTAGTCTTATGGGGGTTATTGTAGCTGTGGTGGATTGTTGTGTAAGTGGTAGTAGTATGGTAGGGTCTTGTGGTATCGTAAGTATCGCATTTAAGTATCGTAGAGGCGTGTGGGACCTCATAATGGTAGTCCTATATGGCTATCGTAGAATTAGGATCTTGGAGTTACGGTTCTTGAGTATCGTATGTCAGTATCGTAGAGCAACAGTGGTGAATGTGGAGTATCGTAAATTAATATCGTCGGAGGTTCGTAATGATAAGTGGTTTTCGGTGCCGTAGTGATGATAAGAGGTATTGTAGGCCATTATCGTAACTGTATTGTAAGGTCATGTGGTGGAGGTTCTGTTTGTATCGTAAAGTATCGCGTATCGTTTTGCTTTCTCTATCAGTGTCCTCGTTATCTGTGTTATCAAGAGCATTTTTGTACTTTGCATCTGCTGCGGTTTCACTATCATTATCATCATCATCTTATTTTTCCCCATCTTCCATCCTCCTCCTTCTCCTCCTCCTCCTCCTCATCATCATCATCATCATCATCATCATCATCATCATCATCATCACCATCACCACCACCATCATCATCATCATCATCACCATCACCACCACCATCACCACCACCACCACCACCACCACCATCCATATCATCGTCCTTTTGTATCGTCTAATCTATTGCCGTTCTCTGACCTTCATCCATTTTTTTATCTCCACATGGTAGAGTATTAATTAAGAGAGACAGAGGGTACAGAGACAGTGATTGGTGATTGGTGATGAGCAGTGTGGCTTTAGGAGAGGGAGGGGATGCGTGGATCAGGTGTTTACTGGGAGACAGGTGTTTGAAGAGTATTTAGCGAAAGGTAAGGTTGTGTTTTGGGCGTTCATGGATTTAGAGAAAGTGTATGATAGAATTGATAGGGAGGCTTTGTGGACTGTTTTGAGACTGTATGGGTTTGACGGTAGGTTGCTAAAAAGAGTGAAAAGTTTTTGTGTAAATAGTAGAGTGTGTAAGAGTGGGAAATACTGTGAGTGATTGGTTTCCCGTGAGAGTGGGCCTGCGGCAGGGATGTGTGATATCGCCATGGTTGTTTAATGTATATATGGATGGTGTTGTAAGGGAGGTGAATGCAAGAGTTTTAGGTGGAGGTTTGAGTCTGGCGAATGCTGATGGTAGAATGTGGAATCAGAATCACCTGCTGTTTGCGGATGATACTGCACTGGTGGCTGATTCAGAGGAGAAATTGAAACAGTTGGTAGAGGAATTTGGAAGGGTGTGTGAAAAGAGGAAATTGAAGGAAATTGAGAGTAATAAGAATAAGACTAAAGTGATGAAGTGTACGAGGTCGGTAGATGGTAGGAGTATGAATATAGTTTTGAATGGTGAGTTGCTTGAGGAGGTAGAATGTTTTAAGTATTTAGGGTCACATGTTGCTGTGGATGGAAGAATAGATGCAGAAGTGAAGTTTAGAATGAATGAAGTAGGAAAGATGCTGGGAGGAATGAAAAAAGTGTTTAGATGTCGTTCGCTTAGAATGGATGTAAAGAGAAGGCTGTATGAGGGTGTTGTGGTACCGACTGCGTCATATGAGGCTGAAACATGGAATATGGGTGTAGCAGAGAGAAGTTTGAATGTAATGGAGATAAGGTGTCTGAGGAGTGTGTGTGGAATGACGCGTAAGGGTCGAGTGAGAAATGATGAAGTGCGAAGGAGAACTGGAGTTGTGCGGGAGATGGCTGATTGAGTTTAGTAGAGGATGTTGCGATGGTTTGGGCATATGGAGAGAATGGATAATGAGCGATTGGTGAAAAAGATAACTGGATCTGATGTGAGAGGTGTAAAGCCGATAGGAAGACCACGAATAGGATAGATGGACAGTGTGAAGAGAGGGTTGGATGCGAGAGGGATATCTGTTGAGCAAGGAAAAGTGGCTGTGCGTGATAGAAATGAATGGAGAGAAATTGTGAATGAATAAGTGATGACGCAGCCCTGAGGGGATGTTCTCCCGCATTTGGTCTGATCAGCTGATCAGGTCGGGTGCGGGTAAGGGGATGGGTCCATTATGATGTGGCAGGGGTAAACTAGCTCTGCTGTCGGGCCCTGCAGCGGATGTCACTGATTGCAGGGCGCAGTTGACCCTCGTGCAGTGTGGTGCGGTGAGGATCTGACCCTTCTACCCCTGGGGCTAAGATGCGAATGATTGTGTGTGTGTGGATGAGTAAGTTGGGAGTGTGTCGACCTGTCTCGGCTACCTGCCATTCTTTGGGGGAAGTAGCCTAGGTATGTAGATAGATAGATACACAGCTAGTCTCTTCGGCTTCGTGTTTTTTTTGGCCAGCTCCATGTTGTCTTTGTTTATTGTTCTAGTCGTTGTTACTCTGCGACAAGGAGAGTATGTTTTCACCTCTGCTTGTTTGTTTGTCTGTTAGCGGTGTTACTCAGAAACTAAAAGAGATATTTGGACAAAATTTGGTGGGTAAATATCCCGAACAATCTATTAACTTTTGGGACCGATCCGGGTGGTTATTTCAGAGTCTGGATCCGGAGAACACTTTTCGCGGAACTCGAGTCAGTGATGAAAAAAAACCCTTACCCATTATGGTTTGGAAATTACGTTGCCCTTGTGTACGCCCCACTGAATGCCCCTCTAGTTATTGTTGTTGTTGTTGTTGTTGTTAAATGGACACGACTTCATTTAAAACTTGTAACAAAAATGCAAAAAAAAAAAAAAAATCAGGATCTGCATTATATAATTTCTCCATGTTTTATTTATTATTATGCCTTGTATGACACTGGGTTGCATGGAGATAGATAGATAGATAGATAGACACAGACATCGGTAGATAGATAGTTAATAAATTGATAAACATATACATAGCGGTGCAAACATAACCATATAGATAATAAAAGGTAGAGATATAGACGAATAGATAGATAAATAAATAAACAGATAGATAGATAGAATTCTTATCCTCATATAAGTCTCATCTCCTCTTAATATTTCCTTGGCGACTGACGTGTGAGTAGTGGACTTTGTTCTGTTGTTTTCTTAACTGATAGCAAAGGCGAGAGAATCTGAAGTGTTATCTGTGTTTGGCAATGACACACACACACACACACACACACACACACACACACACACACACACACACACACACACACACACACACACACACACACACACACACACACACCATAGTGGGTACAGTCCATAAAATACATACAGTTTTCCAATTCATTCTCATTAATCGTATCTTTACTGTGTGTGTGTGTGTGTGTGTGTGTGTGTGTGTGTGTGTGTGTACCGTCGCTCTTCACAAGGTAACACTGCATCACCTGATTAAAACGCACACGCACACACAAACCGCATATCACGCTCTAATCAGTCGTCAGGGTCATTATTATTACTGATGTGTGTGTGTGTGTGTGTGTGTGTGTGTGTGTGTGTGTGTGTGTGTGATAATTAGCTCCCCTGGTGGCAAGGTGAGATAACAAACTCTTATATAAATCTCTATGCTCCTAACCCCTTCACTTCGAGGACTCTCTCTCTCTCTCTCGGAAGAATGAAATGCAGAATGTGTGCTGATGTAAATGGTTAACACACACACACACACACACACACACGTCCATTGCGGGTGGGAAAAGACAAATGTTACTCTTATCACTGAGTTCCTTAAGTGCGTATGAACTTTATGTAAGGAGCTGTACCCCTTTCACTCAAACTTGGCTCAAATTTACCATCTCTTCATAATCAGTGCTGAGTTATTGCGGGAGGAGCAAAATATGATGCTAGTCACGAAGAAGTGCTATGGAAAAGGGTGTAGAGTTGTAGTATAGTCTTTTTCTGCCCTTGTCGTTTGTGGAAGTTATTGAAAGTGGACGATAAACTGAGCCAGGTTAAGGTAAAAGAAATATTCTCTCTCTCTCTCTCTCTCTCTCTCTCTCTCTCTCTCTCTCTCTCTCTCTCTCTCTCTCTCTCTCACCACCTGCATCTTAGCCTTGTCAGCACCTGCCCATCCCTTCCCTTACCACACCGCTACCCCACACCACCACCACATACCACACAACAGCACCGCATCACTACCACATAGCACACCGCAATACCACATCATTACCACATACCACACCGTTACACCACACCTCCACAACATACCACACCGTTACCGCATATAATTACCAAATACCATTACCACATACCACTCATCCTCACCACCACACCCCTCCACACAGCACTCAGTACACCACATAACTACAACCATACATCACTACCACACCACTACAGTCACCACTAATACCACACACCACTACAGCAGTACACCACATCACTACTAACACAACACTACCACACACAAATCATTACACTCCACCACAGATCACCACACCACTCATCACACTACAACCACTACTATCATAACACCACCACCACTACCACCACCATGACGTCACCACCACTGCTACCACACACCCACCCGTATATAATTACTCAGCCAAATATGTAATTCCACAACATAAGCATGATTCTGGAAAGTGGTGAGAAACTTTGAAGGCTTGGATTGTGACTGAATTTAGATGTTAACCCATTTTCTTCTTTTCTTCTTCCTTCCTTTATTTATTTATTTATTTTTTTGACTGGGCACTTTGCTGGTAGTTTTCCCTATTTATACAGATTCTTCATTTTTTTTTTTTCAGTCCTGCCATTTCATAATCGGTAGTGGAAAATTGGGGTACAGTGATGATGATGATGATGATGATGATGGTGGGGATGGTCATGATGTTGGAGGTTGTAATGGTGTGGTGGTGGTGGTGCTGCTGCTGATGATGATGATGATAATGATGATGGTGGGGATGGTCATGATGTTAGAGGTTGTAGAGGTGTGATGGTGATAATGCTGATGATGATGCTGAGGATGGTGCTGTTGAAGGTGGTAGTGATGATGATGATGATGATGATGATTGGGATGTTCATTGTGTTGGAGGTGGTAGTGGTGTGATGGTGGTGATGCTGCTGCTGCTGCTGACGATGATGATGATGGTGGTGAGGATGGTGCTGTTGAAGGTGATAGTGATGTGATGATGATGATGCTGACGATGATGATGATGGTGGTGAGGATTGTGCTGTTGGTGATAGTGATGATGATGATGATGATGGCTAGGAAGGTGATCTGAAACATTTTATAAAGTTAGCATTTTCTTCCTTGTTTACTTATGTCAAAATCACATGAAATTAAATAGCACTAAAATAGGAGAGAATATAATACAAGATTTATTTACTGTTTATCTATCATCTGTCTATCTATCAGTCTCTCTGTATCTATCTATCTGTCTATCAATTGTCTGTCATTCTATAACAATCAGTATCTATAATCGTTATCGTGTGTGGAGAAGAATGAGGATGTGGTGAAAGGTGATTGAACAAAATTACCTTGCTCAACACCCATGCCATGAGAGAAAGAGAGAGAGAGAGATGGGAGACGAGTGTGTAATCATAAAAGTACAAGTAAGAGAAGGGGGTAGGAAAGAAAACTGAGATAGTTGGATAGAAGAGAGGTAGATTGACTGATAGATAAATTAGTAGATACGGAAAGGGAGATGGCTAGATAGACAGATATATAAGTAGAGATAGATAGATAGACAGACAAATAACCGGAGAGAGAGAGAGAGAGAGAGAGAGAGAGAGGGAGAGAGGGAGCATAACAGCAGATTCTCTTAACCTTCATAGCAACACAAATCTTATCCTCCCCCCCCCCCCCCGCTGTCTCGTCTTTCTCTATACTCTTCTCACTCAAACTTGACAAAAAAAAAAAAAAAAAAAAAAAAAAACACTCCATCTTGAATCCTGTAACAAGGGATTGACACTAGAATATGATGCTAGTCACGAAGAAGTGCTATGGAGCCACGTGAAATCCGCATAAGGACGAAAATCTCAGTCTTTTGCATTCATCTTAAGTAGGCGGAAACTCGCGTCCTCTTCCCACAGCACTTCTTCGTGACTAGCAGCATCTTAGAAGTCACTGAAGACTTTGTGACTGAAGTTTTACGCCAAGTTGAAGTGAAGAGAGTATAGTTAAAGTGAAGGAAGAGTAATTTTTTTCCCAATATTCACGTGATTTATTCAGCTTAGGAAACGCCGATGAATGAATGAATG
>NC_137053.1:60952779-61030279 GCF_032717465.1 Coenobita brevimanus
GCCCCCTCCCCCTCCCCCTTCCCCCTGTCTCTCCACCTTCCCTCTTCTTCCTCCTCCCTCCTCCTGCTTCCCTTTCCCCCTTCTTGCATTCCCTTCACCTTAACCTTCACTTTCACCTCCCCCTCCCCCTCTCCCCTCCCCTCCCCTCCCCTCCCGTCCCCTCCCCTCCCCTCTTGTCCCCTCCCCTCCCCTCCCCTCCCCTCCCCCCGCCTGTTGCTAGGTGTTTATCTTTCTCCCTTAGGCTGTATGGTTGCTTGTTATTTTTTTACGATTGGGAGTCGCTCTCTCTCTCTCTCTCTCTTTCTCTCTCTCTCTCTCTCTCTCTCTCTCTCTCTCTCTCTCTCTCTCTCTCTCTCTGTACGTCTGCCTCTGTTCCTTTTTTGTATGTCTTTCTATCTTTGCATATCTGCCTGTCTGTCTCTTTGTCAAACTACACCTGCTTATCTTTCTATCTCTTTATTTGTTTTATTTCTTATGTCGTGATACTATTAATGGCGGTACCTGAAAATTATATTCTTCAAAATAATCTTAGCTGAGCCCTCAGAAATAAAAAAAAAAAACAATAAAAATAAAGATAGGAATAAGAACATCATTATCATCATCATCATCAGCAGCAGCAGCAGCAGCATCAACATCATCATCATCATCATCGTCACCACCACCACCACCACCACCACCGTCATCGCCATCATCATCATCATCATCATCATCATCATCATCAGCATCATCATTTTCCCACCCAGGAATTAGGTGAGGTATGATGCAGAGTCCTCCCCCCCTCACAAAAAAAAAAAAAAAAAAAAAAAAAAAAACGAGATTAGAGGAAAGTAACCCAAAATTCTGATACCCTTATTCATTAACTACGCCACTGTGAAGACGCTTATTTGCATGTTATTCACGGGATTTCATGTATTGTTATTCATCATGATTTTCACGCACTTCATATAAAAAAAAGCACTTATAGCACGTATCTGTCTATCTATCTGTCTGTCTATCTGTGTATCCATCTGTCTTTCTATCTATAAAATTTTGGCCGGAAAGCGACGAATGTAGTGGAAATAGAAGGACAATAAGCTTAAGTGTAACGATAGAAAGATGTACCCTAGATTCAGTGGCAGGTGTGTAGTTAGGTGTAGTGTGTCGTATGGATACACTTCGCGGCTGTCTGCCAAAGTACACACGGAGAGTATTGGTGAGTCGACTGTCCTTACTTCTGTTGTACTTTGGTGGTGAAACAGAGGAGAGTTAACGGTGGGAGTATTGACCTGTTATGCTAAGGACTATGATCTGTTTGTGTCATGTGCTAGACTGGATGCGCACACACACACACACACACACACACACACACACACACACACACACACACACACACACACACACACACACACACACACACACACACACACACACACACACACACATAACAGGAAGAATAGTCTCTCTCTCTCTCTCTCTCTCTCTCTCGGGGTGGGTGACGGAGATAAGGGGAAGGGTAGAGAGATAAGGGTAGGGGTAGAAGAAGATAAGTGTAGGGGTAGAGATGGAGATAAGGAGAGAGAAAGAGAGAGAGAGAGAGAGAGAGACCCCTCACACCGGTATCAGGGAGTTTCGACGTGATTGGCGAAGATAAGGTAGTTTTGGTATAAGGGTGGAGAGATAAGGGCATGAGAAGGTGTCAGGTGAGGGAGATAAGAGAGGCCTAAGCTGTCACTCCGCCTTGATAAAACTAGGTCACGGTAGGTCAGAGAGAGAGAGAGAGAGAGCAGCTCCTGTGATCCATATGATACACGAAGACAAGAAAAAAAATTGTAATAGTAGTTTAGAAACACCTGTGAGGAGAGTCAGCAATCAGCCTGCATCCCATTTTGCACAAAGCGGTTAGCAATGAGGTGAAGTTTTTTTTTTAAATAATATTCCCAAGTGTGTGTGTGTGTGTGTGTGTGTGTGTGTGTGTGTGTGTGTGTGTGTGTGTGTGTGTGTGTGTGGCGAGTTTACGCAATTTTCACGTGTTTTGGAAGAAGTTTGGGACATCCGAAGGGTTAAATCGCTATCGAAACGCCGTTTGGGTAGAGCCGTTCCGTCGATTGCACTTCCCCATTTCAAAAATAAAACAAAAAGATTAAATGAAAAATAAATAAATACTCCCCCTTGTAATATGGGGGGTGGGGGCGGGGCAGGGCGGGGCGGGGGTGGGTAGGCAGATCCACAGACAGGTAAACATTCCACCTCTCTCTCTCTCTCTCTCTCTCTCTCTCTCTCTCTCTCTCTCTCTCTCTCTCTCTCTCCCTCATTTTCACACAACGCTTCATATGCACATCGTCATTTCCTCTCATCCCTTCACCAGACATAATCATTTTTATTTTTATTTTTTTGTTTTTTCTTTTAATATTTTTCCTTTGTTCATCTTATGTAAGAAAAATATTCAGCTTCCATCATAATTTTTTCCATTTATTTCCCCTCTATTGTTTCATTACGTACTTACTTATATTCTGCTATTATTTATTTTGATTCACTCCTGTATCATTACTTTATTATCTTTTTTTTTTTTTACCCTCTTTTATTCCCGTAATTTCGAAGAGGAAGTCAACGACCCACATGGAATTCCGTCTCAGCTACGATTCGCAAAAAGCTTACGACAAATTCACTATCGTAACTCAGATTTATTATTATTATTATTATTATTTTTGCAGGGAGACTAAGAGCTAATGAAAGATTTTTTTTTTCTTGTCTAGTTCATACTATAAAGCAGAATTTCACCCGCAGGGGAAATTGATTGTAACATTGATTCCGCGCCCAATCTGGTTCCGGAAGATGGCGCCAGATGTCCTTGCACTGCGTCACGGGAGGGCGCGGGTTCAAAAATTTATGAGCTGTTGTTTGTCGTATAAAATGATTGGTTTTTGCAGGAGGAAGGGGAGGAATCCAGAATCTTCATACAAAAATTTACACTAGTGACGAGAGAAGAGTTACCGGAAGTTATTTAGATATTGAGTTTGTTGTGACGGGGATTGGGTGTTTCTTTACTTAAGCTAACGTTTAGGGCTTCCATATCCTTCTTTTATGTCAGCAAGAAGGAAATTAATATCCTAAAGGAAGTGTTGTTAAGAGAATCATAGGCAAATGGTTATGTATTCATGGCTGCGTGTTGCTTGTCCACAAGATCTCTCAGAAAGTTATTGTGGATTTCGTTGAAATTATGTGCATATGTGGGTCTTGAGTCTAGGAGAAGTGGAGTAAATTTTAGTGGTGATCTAAGTTTGAGTCCTGGTGTAACGTTGTGAGTTGTCTCGTGTGGTGAGTAATCTCGTGGGCGTTATGCCTATGCACATGCCCAGAAGTTGATCAATTCGGAGGCATGCTTAGATATCCCATTCCCATTTCTTACCGAGATTTGGGTTAGATTAGGTTTAGTTAGGTAAGTTTATGGTATAGCTTAAGTTAGGGTGGGTTAAGTAAGGGTGCACATTGCGTAGTATTTTCAGGACATCTCATCACCGGGGGACGACTCCACAACTTAAGGTCTCCGTAGTTTCCGCGCATGTGCACAACGCCCAGGAAACGACACACGATGGGGGGGGGACACCACGTGACAGGTTCAGGACTTGTGTTCACAGATCTCAAAGCGTTATTGATGGTTTACTGTGAAATTTTGTGGATGTGTGAGTCATGGGTCAAGGAATTGATAAAATTTTGGTGGTGATCTGAGTTGTCGGGTGTAGGTTTTGGCGGAGGTGTGCGTTCTGTAAGTGCTTGTGACTTGCTGTATTTTTATTTGCTGTATTTTCCATATTGTCAGAAGTTTAGGGGCTTGTGTGCATGATTTTCGGCTTGATTATTTTTGCGTTGTTCCATCAAGAAGGAAAGGAACGAGTGTTGTTAGAGTAATCACATTTAAAGGATTTATTTTTGTTTATAATTTTGTTTATCAGATTGGCATAATGTATTTTATTAAAGCTAGGGCGTTCTTGAGTGCATGATATGAAGTTATTCTAGTAGCAATTAAATGTAAATAGAGGAAGAATTGTTAAGAAATTATGATAATGTTTGGCCAGAAATCGTAATCGTTTGTTTGCCTTTTTTCTTATTACAGTTTATTTTTTTTTAATTTATTTATTTATTTTTTTTTTTTGCAAAACTAACACCGTTCTTTACGTGTCATAAGAGGCTTCGTAGCATCTTTTCCGTGGCGATTTATTTTTCATTATCACAGTTGAACATCACTATTTATTGTTATTTATACCGTTTAAATATCTACATAACTTGCGTCAGTAACACACAGGGGGTGATTGAGGTGTAATTTACCGAATATATCAAGAAAAAGTGTTGCGAAATCTCTAAAACCACTTAAAATATGGCTGCAAAATAGAGGTGGAGGGAGGGAGAGGGAGGGGAATACCGAGAATGAGATGGAGGGATGGAGTAGAGTGGTATATAAGAGAGGGGGTATTACGAGTAGTGGTATAAGTTGGGGGAAGGGCAGGGAAGTAGCAAGGAACAGGGCGACATGAAGGTGATTTGTTTGTGGCCACCTCTCACGAGATAAGACTTCTGGCTAGAGATAGATACACAACAGGCGGTACTATTTATAAACTACATGGTTAGAATAAATAGATAAATAAATAAATAAGTAAATAAATAAAACACTCGCTAAATATAAAACAGTAGTCAGCAGTCACGTGTTTTTTTTTTTTTGTTTTTTTTTTTTTTTTTTTACATAGCACGGTCTGTCCCTCGAGAAGACATCCCACTGATGCTGCGGATTCACGGACTAATTTACGATCAATTTCCGCTTTTTTTTAATTTTTTTTTTAATATAACAAAGGACAAAGATTATATAATTTTTCCATGTCTGTTTCCTTCTCAAAAAAAAAAATATATATATATATATATATATATATATATTGGAAGTTAGGACGTGGAATTATTTGCAAGTTTGTGTGTGCACCCACCTGACCTACAAACCAAACATGCCAGAGCGCGGGAAATGTTGTTGGAGAGATCGCCATCCCGCCCAAGTTCGGGTCCGTTGTGCTGGCTTTGGCTTCGGTTGGAGGTTCTTCATGTTACCACCTGCTCCATTCTTTTACATAATAGTTATACTTTTTTTGTGATATTTTCTTATTGATGGGGAGTTTTCTTTTAAAATCCAGAGATCATGTGGAGGAAATGGTGTTCTAAAATGCAGATTTGCAGTTGTTGCCAAGTAGAAAACGGACACTCTTGCATACTACAACTCGTAAAAACTTTAACGTCTGCCTTGCATCTTTGTGTCTTTGTATCCCTTGCGTAAAACGTACAGAAAAAAAAAAACTATACTGATTGTTAGATGGTACAAAAAATAATATATAAAAAGGCCTGAAGTGCACAGAATCCATGGTCATTAAAAGAGAAAAAAAATGCAGAATCTCGGCCCCAAGTGAAAGGCGGCGGGAAATTTTATCACGGCAGCGACGAATTAGCACCCTTTGTAGAGGACCCGCCGCAGGAGAGGACTGACGTGTTCCCCCCCCCTCTCTCTCTCTCTCTCTCTCTCTTTCTCGGCATTAGCTTATAAGTGTGCATCTCACAAATTCATTGGCAGTCAGTGGTGCTCGAACCCACTCCAGAACTCCCCCCCCCCCTACACGTAAAACCAGTACCAGATCAACCGAGCCACCGATTCGCCATACAAGCACGTGTCCTTCCCCCACCTCCTTCTTCCTTTTCTTTCTTTTTTCTTTAAGCTGTACAGTAATTTCCCACCCGTGTCTCCAGTCACAGTCAGAGAGAGAGAGAGAGAGAGAGAGAGAATCACCTCCTCACCTTTCAGCCACCGTAATTACGAAGTCTTTAGGTAGATAACGCGACCTCACCCTGATACGTACTTCCTGTCTCCCTTAACATTCCCTTGTAGGTGGTTCATTTTATCATCTCCGTATTGACGTAATGTGCATCAGTAGCAGATAAGAGGATTCTGAGGGGGTACTGTGTGTAATAAATCGCTAAGGTAGATGTGTTACGCGTCTTAAATACCTTCCTGACCCGTATTCTCGTCGATTAAAGGAAACCCCCTAACACATCTTCCTTAGCGATTCATTTTTGGACATGGGTGGCTAATATTTTGTACGTTATTAATGCAGAGTATTGGCGATATTGTAAGGATTTATGTAAAAGGACAGTAAGGTGTAATAATCAAAACAAATCGCTTAGGAACACGTGTTAGTGAGCATCCATAACTGACGAAAATACGGTTCCTCTATCTGGATTTAATTATCAAGGAACAAGTCAATAAAACAAGTACATAAATAAGTAAATAAATAAAACAAGTAAATAAATAAATAAGAAGTACATAAATGAAAAAATAAATATCATTAGCTCTACAAGAAAAGGCATTACAAAACAGTTTTATTTCCTGTTTAAACAAAGAGGTTTGATACATACTGAAAAAAATATATATATATATATAATTATAAGCCTAATCATTGCTTGTTATAAGTGTTGAAAAGAGAGAACATATGTATATTTATTTATTTAATTATTTTTTGGTGTACTCGTATCTTTGTGGGAAAGCTGAAAATTTACTCGATACTTGGTGAAATTAGAATGATGTATGGTGAAATTAACACAGTATATGGTGTAATTAGAGCGATCTACCTACCTATCTATTTATCTATCTGTCTATATCTAGCCAGATGCCATAATCCCATAAGCCAATGGGTGGCTGTTTGTCTTTGGGTTAGCTGTTTTACGGGGAGGTGCACCAACCCTCTGCAAACCCACTTGCTGACACGTAGGGAGCACGGATGGATTGGTTATATGGTTACCACCCAGCATTGTAAATGGTTTCCAGGCTTACAGGAAACGAAGAGGCTTGCTACGTGATATAAAGTTACCTGAAAAGGAAAGGTGAATAATAAAAAATGACGGGAAAGAGTGGGAATAGGAAGAGAGGAGGGCAGACACAGGAAAAGAATCATAAAGGTGAAGTTGAGTGGATGATGGTCGCCACCGCTTACCACCATGGCGAAAAACACGATCCGTGGTGATATTACCGCTATACATGGTGAAATTATCTTGATGAAAATAGCATGATACGACGAAAATAACAAGATGCATGGCGGAATTAGCAAGACACACGGCTATCCTTGGCGGCAATGAACACACATGACATAACGCCAAAGGAAATAACTTGAATAGAACCATTAGCCTTCGTAACACCACTTTGGGTATACGGTTATCTAATCTTTTGGTATCCTGAAGAGTAATTGTAAACTTTCCTACACTTCATGTGCTTCAGAATGTCAAAAGTGCGTCATGCGTCAAAATACGTCAGTATGCTTAAAAAGGCGTAAAAATCGTAAAAATGTGTTATAATGCGTCAGATAGCGTCAAATATTCTTTCATATTTTTTTTTCTTCACTCCTGTGCTTGAGAAATATTTTACCGCCAACTTTAGTGAAGAAGAATGCGAAAAATATGAAAATTATTTGTAAGATATGATTAAATGATGAGTTTTTTTTTTATTATTGTAAAAATAGGGTAATAACGTGATTTGACCCGTGATTCTCTCTCTCTCTCTCTCACACACACTCTCTCTCTCTCACACACACACACACACACACACACACACACACACACACACACACACACACACAATTCTATCTAAACCCCAAACTCGTCTTTTTAACGGCGGAAAATCCCTGAATCCAGACATAAAAATCCCCACCTACAAACAAGTCATGCTGCCTACGGTAATCCCACGTCACCCCTTCAGTACGATTACCCTTTTTCATTTTATTACCACCAAACGATTTTTATTCAGCGATTTATTTTTTTTTCAACTGGAATTATTTAAGTCTGTGTCTAACCTCTCCACTTTCTTCTTTGGAATGAATAAATTAATAAATATTATGTATTTATGTGTGTGTGTGTGTGTGTGTGTGTGTGTGTGTGTGTGTATTTGTATGGGTGTGTGTGCGTGTATGTATGTAGCCTATGTATGTATGTATGTCTGTCGTGTATGTATGAATTTGTCTGTCATGTATACATTAAAGTGTGTGTGTGTGTGTGTATGTGTGTGTGTGTGTGTGTGTGTGTGTGTGTGAGCCGGATATATCTAGACTCTATAATGCTTTGCCATCATAACCTTGAATCACATGACGCAATGTTGAGTCCCTGCACACACCAGACGATTTTATTCAGCTCAGGCTCCCTAACACCTCTTCCATAGCGATTTATTTTGTGGATATGGCTGGTTAGTATCCTTTTGCACATCTTCTACGCTGAGTATGGCGATATTGGAAGGATTGATGTACCACGGAGGTCAGTATGGTGTAATCGGCAAAATAAATCGGTTACGAGGTGTTAGGGAGCTTCCGTAACCGAGGAGAATACGGGTCTATGTTTGGCGTCTCCGATTTTGAAGTCTCTCCAAAACCGAAATTTATTGTGTAATTTTTTTTTTTTTTTTTCGGAATACAATAGAAGTGAAGAGTTTAAAATTATTCCAGTTTCAACTTGTCATTTGTGTGTGTGTGTGTGTGTGTGTGTGTGTGTGTGTGTGTGTGTGTGTGTTTTAGTATATTTATTTTTTGTCATCATGATATAGTTCGTAATTCTGCGTGGACTTTACCCCTCCCCCCCCCACACACAATAGACAGAGCTTGAAATTTGTATTGATACGTACCCCTTTTTAAGATTTTTTTTCTTTTTTGATGTTTATCCGTGAAGATTAATTTTTTCTCGGCTTAATTTCTCTGCCATTCAGCGGATCTTATTTTTTCGTTTCTTTTTCTTGTATTCCTTTTTTTTTTTTAAATCTTCGTTACTCAGTTTTTTTTTTTTTTTTACCCAAGACAATAAGTGACGTCTTACGAAGGAAAACTAATATATATAATTAACATCAGGCAATATAATAATAATAATAATAATAATAATAATAATCGTACTACTTGCAGATTATAATATCAGGAATTAAACCCAAGGAAATATCAAGATAGGAACAAAATTGGGGGAGAGCTAAAGGAAGATGAAGTAGGAATATTACAGTAAATGGGAACGAGAGGACGATTATGAAGACGATTTTTGAAATTGCATACCTACTCATGGATGCGTATGAAGTTTTTTCTAGTTACCTTCAGACGATTGTATTTAGCTGAGAGCGGGTTATAGGAGCATGAGTGTTAATTAACCCTTTTGGTACGCTTGGTGCACATACACATTTTATTCACGGTAACGCCAGACGATTTTGCCCATCTGAGAGAAACCCCACATGTCAGAGGCTTGAAAAAATCTCCAGTAACCCTCTCACTGGTGCAACTGGGAAACTAATAAGGCAAGCTCCAGACGATTTCTTTCAGTGGAGAGGAAGCCTAATAGGAATGAGGGATGCACTGATACAACAAGGCATTTCCTGTTGATAAGACTGATATCGCGTTGATTCTGGCGCTGATAAAGAAGGATTGTTTATGTGGCATTGACAGTACAAGGCTTTTCTGTAATTTGATTGACTGATATTGATAAAAGAGGCGTGTGGCTGACGCTGATATAAATAGGTTTTTCTCTGCATAGATAAAGATGGCTAAATTGGTTTGAATTGGTATTGCTTTTCCTATATTTCTATAATCATGAAGAAAGTTGCAGTGATATGGACACTTAATTGATGTATATATTTAATTGCGATGCTGTTTCAGAGAGTATTAAAACTACACCGACTCTACGCACATCATTGTAAAGATTATGAAAAAGTGATAGGTGTTGCGTTGTAACTCTTCCCAAAATTTACCATCATGTTGTTGAAAAAATGCGAACATGCGTGAAACTGAGCACCAAATCTGTTGTCTGGGAAATTGTGAATGCAACATCGGCCCTTCGCACATCGATGTTAAGATGAATTCAGACATTAGCAAGCTTCCTCTGTCGTATACGTTCCACACAGTCAAAGATGGATTCCTATAACTTCAGATTTTATGTAGTAAGTTGTTTATTATTATTAGGACAGCACCCAAGAATTGACAGGATTAATGATGGCTGTATTTTACCCCTCGAACTAAAAAATAAATATATGGAGCTGAGGAAAATCATCTTCAGAGCGCAATAGTAAGAGAAAAAAAAAATGTTCAGAGTGATAACACCTTTATTACCTGTCCCTGCACCTGCTGACTACCTGCTGACAACGGGACTGGGCACTGCTTGTGACTGCTAATGCCTGCTTCCCCTTGCTAATAGATGCAGTAGGCTTTATAAGGAGGGAGGCTGGTTTAATCTAGTAGCTCTCCTCCTAACTTTATCTGTTCTTGTCCTTGCTGTAACCTTTGGGCTTTATATGGAGAAAGATTGATATTTTTTGTTCTTTTGTTGTCTTTGTAATCTTTTTTGTTCTTGTACTTGCTGTAACCTTGTACTTTGGGCCTTTATAAGGAAGACTGATATTCAGGAGGGCATTCAGGGGGAGGGGGGTATTCTGGTGCGATTAGGAAGCATAACACCTTTTTCTTCCCGATTTATTTCTGGTTCTTCTCCCTTACTATATATATTCTTGTGTGTTATTCATGCAACCTGTGTCAATATTAAGGAGATATAAGAAGTGTAAAAAGAGGATACTAATGGGTAGATAAATCGCTTAGGTAGAGGTGTTAGGGAGACACCACGAGAACACGGGTCTCTGTAACTTTTTTTCATCTTATTTTTGGGAACTTTGTGGTACATTGAGACTTTTTTCTTGTATCTCTCCTCATTTTGTAACCCTGCTTGTCCCCGCCCTTGCTGTAGCCTTGTGATTAGGGGCTATGTAGGGAGGAAGATGGGCGAGGGATGTAGATATATGTAAAAAAAAAAAAAAATGCCTCCCTGACTGGTTTTAAAAGTCCCCCCCTCCTCTCCCTCCCTATCCATTGAGAGGAGGAGGGTGTACTACAGGAGAGAGGGACAACTTCAGCCTGCAGTCCACTGGGTTTACATTGAGATGGAGATGTAACTACGACGTCTACTGTAACTTTATTTAGTAGTAAAATTGCCTATCACTCCATCTCGAATGCTGAGTGGTAGGGAGAGAGTTACTGTAGAATATTTTGTTAGTCACGAGGAAGTGCTGTGGAATGAGAGCCACAGTATTTTGTTCTGTTATTAAGCTGAGGGAAATAGACTCAGAAAAAGAAAATTGCCTTGTTAAATGAGAGAGAGAGAGAGTTACAAATATGCAGAGTTATACATACCTACCTCCCTATCTACCTACCTACTTACCTACCTACCTGCCTACCTACCTACATACATACATACATGCATACGTACATACACACATGCAGACAGACAGATAGATAGATTGACAGAGTGTGAATGTCCCCCAGTGCTTTCTTCAGCGATAAGGATGCTGCCCGTGACCCAGTGGCTTCTCACGGCCCAGTTAGCGTCCTTGATTAGGCCAGATAAGGACAGAGAGAGAGAGAGAGACCGACCAACTTTCTCTATGTATCTGTATCTGTCTATCTATGCCGGTACTCGTTTTGTCCATTTACAATAGTGTCATTATTATTATTATTATTATTATTATTATTTATTATTATTATTACACGTCATCGGTTTGAAGTGAGGAAGGTCATGGAAGACAGCCTAGAGAGAGAGAGGCTCCGTTTTCTTTATCAGTTTGTCGGGAGATAAGGACTTTTGGGGGGGACTGAAAGATAGGAGTGTTCCTCGGTCAGTGTTATCTTTCTCCTTGTTTGCTTGTATTCGGGTGAAATTTTATTGGCAGTGGCTTATTATTATTATTATTATTATTATTTATTTGTAGTAGTGGTGGTGGTGGTGGTGGTGGTATTGTTATGATGATTGGTATTATTGTTTTTATTTTTATTATTGCTATTGTAATTATTATTATAATTATAATTATGATAATCATAATTATTATTATTACTATTGTAATTATTATTATAATTATAATTATGATAATCATAATTATTATTATTAATATTTCTCTCGCAAAAAGAATGTTAAGATGCCCCTGAGATGGTTAGTAGTTTTATCTATTTATTATCTGATTATTTCTATCTATCTAAGCTATATCTGTCTGTGTTTCAATATTTCTCACTGTACCCCTCAGTCTAACCACCCATCCATCTATCTGAATCTGTCTGTCCATCTGTCTGTACCTGTATAGCTTTCTTTCTTTGTTAGAACATCTACAGCTGTCTGTCTATCAGTGGCTATCTATTTGTCTCTCTATCGTCTATTTCTACTGCATCAATCTATCTATCTCTACATCCCTCCAACCATCCACTCATCATATAGCCATAGTAAATCCCTTTAATAATTGCACCAAGCACTCAGTGTAGAGTTAGCAAGGACAGTGTGAAGTAGAGTGAGATCAGAACCACGTGATACCCTGCCCTCCGCTCACACCTCCACGTGCTTCACCCTAATCTCGCACACTATCATGGCTTATCAGGCTTTATCTCACACTAACTCACACTTAAAAAAACATTACCCCCCGGTCTCACATCTCGAACACGTGCTAATAGTGTGTGTGTGTGTGTGTGTGTGTGTGTGTGTGTGTGTGTGTGTGTGTGTGTGTGTGTGTGTGTGTGTCAAACTTGTCACATGCATCTACGTAATCTCTCTCTCTCTCTCTCTCTCTCTCTCTCTCTCTCTCTCTCTCTCTCTCTCTCTCTCTCAGCAGCCTTGTGATAAAACGGATAAAATTACACCATATTTGGAATAATGGTTAAGAGGTATGCACTCTCTGGGTTTGTTTATTTGTGTTTTAAGTACTTCATGATATCGCTGGATAGGTGAATTAGGCAAACAGGTAAAAATCTCACACTGAAGGGATTACTCTTGGAAAATAAATCCAAAATAAATCCACGGTACTCTTTAATAATCCTAAAATAAATGTTCCACGTAAAGGTAAAGAGAAAGTGCGCTTCAAGGTCGTCAGCCGCGTTTAAGAGGCTCACTTATCTCAGACACTTAAGAATATCTCAGATTTTCTCAGGGTATCTTTACGGCGGTGAGGAAGGGCACGGATGGAGAAGAGAGGTGATGGAAATGTGGAGAAGAGAAATATGGAAATGTAAGGAGAAATGATGGGTATATAAAGAGAAATGATGGAAGTATAAAGAGAAATGATGGAAATGTAAAGAGAAATGATGGAAATATGGAGAAGAGAAATTATGGAAATATGAGGAAGAGAAATGATGGAAAAATGGAGAAGGGAAATGACAGAAGTACAATATATGCTAGTAACGTAAGTCAGAGTTTTGTTATTTATTATTAGTCATATGTCTGTGATTTATGGAGCAATGTTATTCTCCACAGTATCTATCCATCCATCTATCTATCTATCAGTAAGTCCATCAGTCTAATGTCTATCTGTGTGTCTATCTACTTATCTGTGTACCGGTATCGATTTATATTTTTGTCTATATCTATCTATCTATCTATCTGTCATATGCACCCATCTTTCTTGGGTGGTGGAAGATGGCTGACCACATTTCATGGATTTATCACAAGGAGTTATAATGTTCTTGCTACTACCGGACAGAATGATTCAGGATTTAGCTTAGGGGAGAGATAGCTTACGAGTGACGTGCTGCGGTGAAAAGGTAAATGAAAGCTGCGGTTATATCCTCAGTTTGAAAGGTCGGTTTTAAGCTGAGTAAAGTCTTCTGGTGGTGGTCTGATTAAAATTAGAGGAAGAAAGTAAATTATTGGATTGAAAGGATTTAGAAATTTCGGGTCTATGTTCAGTTCTGACTTTTGGTTCCATTTTCCCTGTATTAAAAAAAAAAAAAAAGTTCTATCTGTCGTTCTCCCCTCCGATCAGTTCCTTGTTAGGTTTCCATCACAATCCAGCTTGGCAGAAAAAAGATTTATTTACTCGACTCTCACCCGAAATATTATCTTAGGAGACGTAATAGAACGGGTCATACAAGTCTTCATTAACCTGTGCTGGTGACGCCTTCACGTGGTGGCATTGCAGTTACCGGGCGGCGCAGCTCCCCCAGTCCCTTCATTATCCTCTGAAAGAAGGATGAAGGGCAGCATCATTGTGCAGTCCATCGGGTTCACGTTTGGATGAACCTTGAGCAACGACAACCACTACTACTACTACTACTGCTTCTACTACTACTACTGCTTCTACTACTACTACTTCTACTACTACTACTTCTACTACTACTACTACTACTACTACTACCACCACCACCACCACCACCACCTAACCTGTCGAGTAGTAGCAAGAATAAAAGAAATACAAAGTCGCCGTATCGAAGGGGTTTCCCGTCTTCTTATCTCTCCACGGGGACTTCCCAGTCTTGGCTCTTTCAGCCCGAGGACCTAATTTATATTGATTTTTTTTTTTTTCGAAACGTGGAGGTTTTTTATAGCCTTCATTATCCCCTTGTAGAGAGCCTTCCCAAGTTGGATAAAAATCGTCTGGTGGTAGTTTAATTGAGAGAGAGAGAGTATTTTGAAAGGAAATTGATAATGTTCTGCGTAATTAGCCTAAACATTACTTCATCTCGACCACCACCATCACGCAGTCAGTTGTAGGAAGTTTTGGACAGTGACACAAATATATTCTGTGACTTTAACTGTGCGAATATGGTACTTATGTTGAACTTAGTGATACGAGACTAACAGTATAATTATGGTGCTAAGTACGAAAAAGTACTGTGGAAAGAACAGAACCATAACAGTATCATTTTTGCCATCGAACTACATTATATTTAAGCTACATATGGACGGAAGTGGGGCCCAAATTAAGGCGAAAGAAAAGAGCCATTGTCTCTTTCAGAACGTCGTCTGTGTACTATAAGTACGACTAATGTTAGTGAACGCTTGTTATCAAAGACGGGCGGAAGCCTTGGGAGCCTTTATCTCTCCTAGTAGTTGTGCCAGCCTGTTGTAGGAGGAGTTTTAGTTTTTTTCTTTTTTTGTGTGGAAACTTAGGTATTATGGTTGAATTCTCCTAAAAAAGGTATTACGGTTGAATACTCATTAAAAAAAAATAAAAAAATCAGTTCAGAAGGTCGTTTCCAAGATCTTACTGTTTTTAATGTTGTTTAAACTTCGACTCTTTTCCTGTCGGTGAACCAGAATACTTCAGTTATTCTTGTCGTGAATCAGCTAAATTTAAATATACTTCAGCGATATGACTTGAACGGTACTTACAGTATTCTTGAAAAATAACAATTTGGCAACGTCACGGGCAATCGATATCGTGTGTAAACAAACGGAGGCATGTGTACGGCCATGGGGTTAAGGTACCGGTGTTGTGAGATGGTAAGATAATTAAATACACTCAATATAGTTATGTTTCTTGATGTATGATGTGACTGTTATGTTATAGCTGATGTTCTTTATGTTTCAGGTGTGTGTGTTATTGCATCAACCCCGTGGAACCCCAGGATCTTAAGAGGTTGAATTTACCTGTACAACTTCAAGATGGATAAAATATCGTCACTTGCGGACATGGTAAGAGGATAGAATGTTTTTTTCCTATGTAATTAAATATATTCTGAAGTTATAATTTTTCCCATTTTTTTTTTCTTATAAGCTAGCAGACAAGGACAAGTGCACCTGTACCGGTGCAACCTCCTTAACCAGTGTTGAGGCTATTACTTTTCGTGGAGGTATTTGTTTTCACCAGAAGACATGTTTCTCACAGAATATATGATATTTGAAGCTAATGATGACCTGTCCGAGGAAGCTGTACTGTTTCCAGAACGCCACTTATTTGTGTATCATTTCAAAATGTCTGCTAATTAAAGGGAACACAAACCTGCATTTAAAGTTATATAGATGGGAATTTTTATGCATTAGGCCATATTAGTAGCATTTCCAGCCTTTTTTCAGTTTTGTGCACAGTATTTTATCTGACATCTTTTATTGAACCATAACCAGGTATATTAATATACAGTGACAGTGGAAGAAAATACAAATAAATAGCCTAATGTTACTCTCTTATTTTGATTGAGAAAGACAACATCTCAGGCTCATTGGGTATCAAAAGTACTAAGATTTTGCATCATTAAATGTTACATTATCCTTTAGAGCTTGGGAGTTTGGTCAGAGTTTCCTGGCTGTTGCTATGAAATAATCTGCAAAAGAAGGTATGGTGTAATCAGGAGCACACTTGAGACTGTATTCTCATCAGTTAAGGAGGCTCTGTAGCACCTCTTTTACCAGTTTTGTTCCTGCATGTGACACATTAGCATTTTCTTAACTCTTAGCTGTGCCAGCTCTTTCGGTATGAAAAATATACTGATTAACATAAAACAGTGTAACAAGATGTACAAAAATTACTGTATATACAGTTAGCCTAATGTAAAACTGCTTTAAAACAAGAAGTAGTATGAAACATATATGTAGTTAATGTAAAACAGCAAGATACAATCTGAAAAATACATAATTAACATGAAATACCTTAAAAGGAAATACAGTAGTATGAAAAAGTAACCACTAAGGAGGAGGTGCTAGAGAGCCTGCTAAGCTTACAAGAGTACGAACCTTGACTTGCAGCTGAGTGGTCCAGGGTTTTATTCCTGGACTGGCCACAAAACCATTGAGCAGTGTCTCCTTGCTTTAATCTGTTCACAACAAGAACTGAAATGGATTTAGTGATGGTTGTGTGTCATGAATGGGGGAGTTGTATGTTGGGTTCATTACGTACTTTCATAGCCAATCATGGAAGGACTCCTGTTGCTCAAGAAGTCATCAGATTCTAACTTAAACCTGGTGCCATGACATAATGAAGCCTCTCATCATTTAACTAGATATTAGCTAAAACCTGTTGCCGTGATATATTGAAACCTGTCATCATTCGGTCAGATTGTTGCTTAAACATTTTGCCATGATAAATTATTGAGAAGCCTTTCATTCAGTTAGATTTTAGCTTAAACATTTTGGCGTGATATATTGAAGACTTTCATCATTATAAGCATCGACTCTCCCTGGACTTTAACTTATAACTTAGGACATCCACAGCCATGAAATTGAAATTGTTTTATCTTGTCAACCCTTTAAATCAGATGATGCATTCTAATGTTTCTGCTTGCTATCTCAAGATGAATTTTTTGCCATAATCTTAGGGGAGACTTTTAGTAATGAAGGGGTCATTAAAGCTGTATCAAACTCCCATAATGTGAAAAATCTCCCAGATTGATTAAACTTTCACTGGGGTGACAAGAATGAAACAGAGTATGTCATCAAACTGAGGTGGTCAAACCGCAGTCCTCCTCCTCGTCCTCCTCTCATTTTCATTCCGCTTTCATCCCTGTCTGTCACCTCAGTACTCTTGAGTACAGAATTCCACAGATCTGCGGCACAGTTTCTCTTTACTCATGTTAAATACTGTAGTACATGGTATACTGCAGTCTGTCATCTGTTGAACTCTTTTTCCATTGTTCTTCAGTACTGTATACAGTATCGATTAGAAATTCAGTGCAGTAATTTGTATCATAGCTACAGTATAATGTGTTGTTAAGCTTGATGTATTTGCAGGGCAGGGGTATTGCTGTATGAAGCTCATTCTGCTGTTTTATTATAATGTGTATTTTCTTTCAGCTCTGTGGGCTAATTTGGAAATAATTTGGTGGAGGAAGACACTGAGACTAATGTTGGTTGCTTTGTGAGTATGTGAGGGGTAATTGCTACCCAGCCTTGAACCTCTGTCCTAGACACTTGTTTAGTGTCATTTGACCTATTTACTTCAGCTTGGTAGCTAATGTGTTTAAACAGTGGACTGCCAAAAAAAAAATAAAATAAAAAAAATAAATATTGACATAGCACTGCATTAAAAACCTGACTTTGTAACTCAGGTTCTAGATGGCTAACCTGGCTGTCTTTGCGCATGAATTGTATTGTCCTGCTGTGTCCTCAAAGACTCCAGTGATTGTTGGAATAAATCACATACAGGCCCTTTCTGTTTGTGCAAGTGATGTAGCTTTGTAAAATTCTGTATGGTGATTTAGTTAGCACATACACTCCATATCAAAGTATTTTAGTGTATAACCATTATTGCTTGAGGTGCATGTAGCACGTATGCACTTTACTTCTTCTTTTTTTTTTTTTTTTTTTTTTTCTTGTGATGAAATATAAAGTTACCCCCCAAAATATGTAGTACAGTGAATTTCTCCAACCATTTTAGTAGGTCATAGACTTACATGTGTGTGTTGGATTTTATGAATGTTGTGTTACATTGCCAGAGAGAATTGGAAAAGTTCTGAATAATGTGGTAATTCCTGTTACCTTGTTCATAGAAAAAAAAAGTGTGCATTACAGAGTGGCGGGAGGAGACACCCCGGCTGTATTTCAGTGCCGCTATGAGAGCTGGCCACGAAATCACTTCAGCTGTTATCTGTATCACTTGTAATGTAACGTATTGTTAACCAGTGTACAGCATGGTATGTAAGGTACAGCAGTTATTTAATTTTGCAATTATTTGCTGGCCTGCACAAACCAGTAATTTGCTACACATACTTGAATAGGTGACTTCTAGAATTGAACTGTTGCAACCCTTTTCCTATTTCTTACTAACCTTGTCAATCAGATGATGTAGTTGTTATTTATGCTGTCTTCAAGTGATGTAATTCAGCTTTAGCTTAGCCTGTTCAAACTGAAGGGGTTAGAGATAGCCATCTTGAACCCTTTAACTATGACAGTGGTCTCCTAAGCTGAACATAGTAATCTGGTGTTAATGAGAACAAATTGAAAACATTGTCCTCTGATTTGCAAGGGTTAAAGCCATTGCTCTACACTACACTGTTTTGCTTTGCTTTGTTTTTATTACATTCATATTGTGTTGAATGTGTAGTATGTTGTATGTCATGTTGCATGTTTGAAGAAATGTCATAATCATTGCTGTGAAGATGCCATTAATGATGTTCATTTAACAACAGTGCTTCTCTGTGTCATTTGATACTGTACCTCTTTTTGTTTAAATTGAATGTGCAGAGGGGTAGGTAAATCGCTAATTGAGGATGGCCAGTCTCTTAAAAATTTGTGGAAGCAAAAGAGTCAAGTTGCAGTCTGCGTTATATAATGCAGATAGTAATGGGATGAGAGGTTGGACTTCTTTATTTTCCATCATTTGTTTCAGTAGTGATGTCAGAAATTGAGGGGTTTGCCTTCCCCTTTGCAATCCCAGGTTTAATATTGTAAGTTTACATATGCTATTGATTTAATCAATACACTTGCTGCCATACATATGAACTTTCAGATGCCAAACGGTTGAATCTCTCTCTCTCTCTCTCTCTCTCTAGTTTTTTTTATAGAGCATACCAGTATTGAATTATATAATTTTAGTGATGTCTACAAAATACTTTAAATAGCATTTATTAAGACTTAATGGTACTGGTGATAAAATATACTTTGCTTCATTTTTCTACCTATGTTTTAATGTTCACCAGTTAACTCTCAGTTATCTGGCTTAGTTCAGCCAAGCTCTACACCGAATATTTCTTGGTAACCCCCCTCCTTCACCTCAATATTCAGCGCTGAGCCTGAGATTGTGTTGTTATCTATCTCAACCCTCTATCCTAAAAACTTCCCCACGAATACAAGATGAAAATTAAGCATAAAATACAATAAAGCATAAAATTTTTTAACACAATAATACAGCACCAGTTGGCTACCCCTTATGAGCTGGTTGATGCGCCTTGATGCCGGATATTGCATAGAACCACCAGTTAAATCCCATTTTGGCACCAGATATTGCATAATTTTGCCAGATATTGCTTTAATAGAGCCGAGCCAGGAACACTGGATATTGCATTGGTCCGGATATTGCAACGATGGATAATTGAGAGTTTACTGTACAGTACTATACAGTAAATGATCTCAGTACAGTCGCAGTGAATTTTATCCTAAAACCTTTTTGAGTCACAAACCAACTCTTGGTCCTTTGTTCATAGGTAAGGAAGCAATTACAGTGCATCATGTCTTTGATGTCATTGTAATATTCTGGAACTTTGGTTGTTGATGTCTCGTGTACCATCATTATTCATTATGTTACCATATGAAATGCTAGTATTTGTCGTGCATATTATAGTAATCACAGTGTTCATGTACAGGTACATATGTGCTACAGTATATTATGCTGTCAGATATGAAATATTATTATATATGTATTTATCTATAATTAATAAGCAGCTGATGGCATTATGACCCATCATAGTACAGTACTACTGTTTATATTTTGTGAAACATTTAAACCCTTCAGTCTTATGATGTATTTCTTGTTATTCTTGCCATCTCCAACCAGTTTTATTCATTTTAGCAGATTTCTTAATATGAAGGGGATATAGGCCTATATATATATATATATATATATATATATATATATATATATATATATATATATATATATATACAGTGTATATACAGTATATACATTATATATATATATATATATATATATATATATATATATATATATATATATGTATATATATATATGTATGTATGTAAGTAACCCTTTTAATGTAAAAAATCCTTGTGATCTGAATAGAATTGTCTGAAGGTAACAAGAATGATATTTGAATACATCTACAGATTGAGAGGTTTAAATCTTGCATTAATTACTAACTGAAAGATTGTCTTGGCAGTCTCCGGCATACGAGACAGAAGCCCGACGGAGAAAACCCTCACGTGACCAGATGAATGAGGATATGGAACGAATGTTTGAGGATGAGGGGTCCAAGGATGACTTCTCCCTCAGCCAGCTATCCTCCCAAGCAGCTGTGTCTGCACCCTGGTCACCTGGCTACAATGAAGACTCTCAAGTGTGCGAGGGTGATGCCAGGATCCGAGACACTGACATCAAGTGTAAGCAGCGTGGATGGCCATTGTGTGTGACCTTGTTGTATAGTGTTTATCTTAAACTGATAGGAATTTTCTTTCTTTATATGCAGTACTTTGCATTACTATGAGTCTACTGTAGATATGCCATTATTTTTCCACTTTCTATATTGATTTATATTTTTGTTGATAACATCATGAGTTTATTTAGCAAATAAACAAGCACTAGTTCCTTACATTGAGGTACTGTATATGTTCCATAATGTAAATTTTGGTACTTGACTGAGCCACAATTGATTGGCTGGAGACACCTGCAGCACTGACTGCATATGACTTGGTAATCCCTTTACTATGAGAAGTTTGCCCTGAGTTGGTTAAAGCCATCTGGTTGTGACAAGAATACAGTAAAAAAAAAATAAAATAAAAAGTCATGTTTATACTGAAGAGGTTGATGGACATTGTGTCTAATCTTTTGTTATGAGAGTTGTCCCCAGTACTAAGTAACTTTGTCCAGCACTTACAAAACTACAGATGGGATTAACTTAATTGCTAGAATAGCTTTTTTTCTTTTTTTTTTTTTTTTTTTTTTTTTTTTTTTTTTATTTGATTCAAGAAGGACTCCTTTTTGAAGAAAGGAAGTAAAAAGACCTCCAGTTGCCCATTTGCTGCAGTCGTAATTGTTTATTTATTCTCATCACTAGAGAGCTTCATTCAGATAGGGAAGGGTCGCCTATGGTGAAGTACTTAAACTTTTTGGTTGGTGGTCTTTTTGTAGAAGTTAAGGGATTCCACACTTTAATCCTAGATTCATTTCCTGGGGGAGTACTTGAGACAGGACAATACATATGTCTAATATAAATTTGCCCTTATCCCCTGAAGTGGATAGTCTATTACTTGTGTATTGACTTATTTTTGCAACTGTAGATGATTTTAATAGCATATTAACTCTATCAGGTTTCTGGGCTGGGCAGATTATGTCTGTGCAAGAGTCAGTTGCTCTTGCGCTGTCCTACATCTTTGTGCCACAATATTATTCTTTGATTGCTCCGTGTAAATACACTTTTCATGATAAAATGTTGGTTTTGGTTGCATTTTTAAGCTGAATAGCTGTACTTTATCATGGTATGTTTAAAAAAGGAAAACAAAGAAATAAAAAGTCAAATGACCAGTTGAAGTTAAACAAAAACCAAATATTTAATACCTTGCTGTACAGAAATATTCAGCAAAAAAAGCTAATAAAGCTATATTGTAAATCTGGTTCAAACCATGCAAATCTATAATGAATTATCTTTGCAATGATACTTAGTTTATAGTTATTTCAACATTTTATTGCATTGTAAAGCGAGAGGAAAAAACGCACAATTTTTTACGAATCTCGGCTGCATATTCCTTTCACTGTCTTTTTCTTTGATCGGTCAGAGTAAGTACACTTTTTATGATAGGATGCTGGCTGTGGTGTTATTTTTAATCTGAATAGTTGTACTTTATTGTAGTATTTTCAGGAAAGAAAAACAAAGAAAAAAAATCAAAATGACAAGTTGAAGTTAGGCAAAAACCAAAAATTTTATACCTTGCCATAGAAGATATTCAGCTAGAAAGAAAGATATATAAATCTAGTTTAAACCATGCAGAACTACGGAACTACTGCCTGCCACACACTGAGTGAGCATTCTGTGACATCATTCCCGAGTCTCTTTGTTATGACGCGTAAACATAATTTATGGTGAATATTTTACAAAAGTATCTTAAAATGATGCATAAACGAGTCATCGGAATCTGAGGTTGGAATGAAATGACTGAAATGCGTCATCAGAGTCTCAAAGGGTAGAATTTGCTGTTTTTAGAGGGGTTAATGAAGATTTTAGGTAACCCCTTCAGGGGAATTGTCCTATAATCCTTCTGAAATTAAGAGTCAACAAGAACACAGTACAAAATGCTGCACATCCTCTGACTGATGAGACTGATAATTTAAAAGAAATAGCAGTTTGCTGTCTGTATTTTCTTTTTTTCCCAATGCAGTCCACCATAGTGACACTAAACCCGTTCAGGTCAGGGATGCCTTTTTAAGTTTATTCTTTGTATCTAGTTCTGATCTTACTCAGTGTAGGATTGACACTTCAAACAGAAGTTAAAGACATCCTTAATAAACCCCTTCATTACAAGAGATCTTTACTTTAAAAAAATTATTGGAAACTAAAAATAATGTCACCTGGATTCAGTGGGTTAATGCCTTTACTCATATTATTTTCCTCTACAGTCCACCGCAGTGACACCTTCCCTCATGTTCACCACCCACTCAAGCCCCAGCATCATCGTAAGGGTGGCACCCGGCGTGTGGGATCACAGAAGGGGAAAGAACCGGCTTATGCCCGCCTGGTATGATTACACAAAGTTGACAGTTCTTTATTTCCCCAGTATTGAGGTTGGATTATGAGAATGATCCCTTTGTTTCTGATCTTATCCCACATCATTTGTTGGTAGGAGAAAAGGTTAGGGTGTTGATGATAATGTTGTTCCACCTATTATGATCAGATTGTAATTCAATGATTTCAAACCAACTACTGTATAAATCATCTTAAGATCATAACTGGAGATTATTTTACTTGGTGTTTAGCACTACAAGAAGCAGTGTAGTGCATTTGATGGTACTGTAAAATTTAAACATTAAGCAACTCACATTGTGCAGAATTAAAATAGGTATCATCACGTAATTGACACAAAAAGATTTTTTTTTTCTCGTATGTGCCTTCACTTCTGAGCACCTCATTTTCTTTTGTGGATTTGTATAGAAAGATGTGCCATAACATTTATTAATAGATGTCACAGGTGTGGTGTTAGAGAGTATAAGAAAAGCATTGTAGTGCAGTAGTGTAGCAGTAAAAGCATTGTTATATTTGATCTAGCAGTTCAAGAAATTTTCCTAATATACAGATTTTTAAACATGGCTTTTCTTCTCACAAAAATATCCTCTTAATCATAACTTGATTAAGTTTTAAGGATAAACTGTACTCAAATTATATTAGAAAACGTATTACAATATGAATAGCAAAACAGCATATCATAGCACTAATTGTAGAACACCAGAAAGCAAGTGCACAGTGAAATTTTCTTGAATGCATGATGGATATGTTGGTTACAGGTATCATTCATTTGGCAAAGACAACATGTCCATAGTAGAAGTTCAGCCATAATGAGTGTTTTGATTTAATCATGTAACAGCTTTGTTTAACAGTGATTGGAAGAGATAATTTTCAGTCAGTTATTGCCTGAATGATTGTCCTTTTTTTTTTTTTTTTTTTTCCCTCGGTGTTAACTTTGCATGCAAGATTTTTATTTGAATTGTACAGTTTAAAAGCTGTTTAAATTGCTGGTTTAAACACCTTGGTTTACTGTACAAGACACACAAATGGGTACTTCATACATAGGCAGTTTTCTTGAGGGAAATAGGTTTTCATCATGGATCGTTCTTGAACTGGGGAAGAATTTTCATCCAAGCAAAAAATCCCTTCCTAAAATACCTTGTGTTAAGTGACAAAATAAAACCTTATGAAAGTGTACAGTTTAAGCAGATATATCATGGTTAGGTATGTTCCTCATGCTTTTTTCTCATAAATTCCAAAATGTCTCTGCACATTTGATTGAGTTATTTTAGTGTTAACATCCCTGTTGTTATAGAATGCCATTTGGATCAACAAAATCTCTTTCCTTACCAAAATCTTACATATCACAGGCAGAGAAAGAAGATGATGAAGAGCCAAAGGAGGAGGAGGAGGAGAAAGAGGAACCCAAGAAGAGTGAAAAGATAGAAAGCCCCCCACCTTCTGGCGGTGTCTTCTTCCATATTGGAGATCCGGAGGCAGAGGAAGCCTGGTCAGAGTAAGGCATACCTAACCCTTCTGATAACTTAACCAGTTGATTTTATACAGCTTAGGAGAGTGCAAGTATTGGTAGTGTTAATGAAGGATGTATCTAACCTCTCCAATTTGCAAAGTCTGTCCTAAGCTGTGTAAAATTGTAGAAGGCTATCAGTGCTCGGTGTGCTTAAGTTTTGTATGTGGTTGCCTGTATATACACTGCTTTCACTCTTACAGTTGCAATACATTCACAGTCAAAGAGTGAATACTGAGGTTAAAAAACATGAATATAAATGATTTATAATATTAGATTTCACGGAGACTCCTTTATCTTGTAAATTGTCAAGAGCTTTTCTAAATTCTTTACATCTCTGACCATAAATTATTTGTGATTATTCAGAAGCCTTACACAGTTCTGTCTACATCTTCTTCTTGAACTGTTCTTTATGCTGGTATAAGTATTAGTTGTCACAGGTTTTAAAAATTGTATCAGGTACATGCTAGTCTAGTGGTTAAAGGCATTCTAACTGGTTGCAGCTTATTAGGGTTTAAATGTCAGGGATGGTTGAGGTTTTTTACTTACAGAACACTGCTGAGGGACAAACAGCTGCTCACTCACCTTAGGTGCCTGGACTTGAGTAGCCTAACCTGGTCCCCTACACTCTTGATGGGTGGATGAATGAAATTCTTGAGTGTTGGTTTCTTGGAAAATGACAAGTTCAGGAGGGAAGACAACTTTGCCTAAAGACTCAAGTGTTTCTGCTGCAGCCATTTTTCATATTTTGAATGGAAGACAAAGGCTGTCTGATCTCATCAGTCAGCCTGTTCAATCCAACGATTTGTTCCTAAATTACACTATAATCTTGCCACCTCCAGAGAGTTATATTCAGCTTAGACAAGACAGTTAGTAGTGAGAGGGTTATTAAAAGCTGTATTCAACCCTTTCAGTTCAAAAAGTCTCCCTCAAGCTGAATAAAATTGTCTTGAGATAGCAGGAATGAATAGCAATGATATCATCTGGCTGAAAGGGTTGAAGAGCGCTATTTGTACAGCTTTGTTCAGTGTACTAGTAAATTATGCTACCGGTATATACAGATGGTGACAGATAATCCCATGTTATCCCTTTTGTGCCCGAGGGGACCCTGGGTGTATTTGAGCTCAGGGTTAGGCTGCCATAGTCCAGGGCTGTATTCATCAATATTTTTGTGCTTAAACTGTGTATAAGATTGCTTGTTTATACTTTTTTCTTCACACATACAGTTACCAGACACTTCACAACCCAAGTAGAGTAAAATTATTCTCAATGATAATTAACATCTGTGGGATTGATGTATTGTATCAGTTGGGTAAGATTCTTCATGAACTTGACCGAGGATCATGGAAGGGCATGCGTTCATCCCATTTCCATGACAGCATTATGTGTGATAGAAAAACCTCTACTGTGTAAATGCAAAACATTTTCCAGCCTGAGGATTCTATCACCAGATTACAAGGTGTCTATTCACATGCTATTTTCAGGAAAGCCGGCACTAGCAAAGTTCGCAAGGATTCTGAAGCGGAACATGATTCTGACGAGGAGGAACAGTCTCCCTTACTAGTAGATGACGTTAATAAACCAAAGTAAGTGTGCTTTGTTCGAAGGGATACAGGTACAGTTGTGAGCAATTGCTTCTGCTCACTCCTGACAGAAATATAGTTGCAGCCAATGTTTCCCACAGAATGAAGACTTAGCAGTGCTTGGGACTACCACCTTGTACACGTATTAGAGATCTTACCCTTGTTCAATGTGAAATCATAGCTACCAGTTCCCTCCAATCAGAGGTAGGATTAGAGGGTGAGCAGAAATTATAGCTCACAGGTGTACAGGTATTTCTCATGATACAGTAAGTCATTTATATGTTCTAAAATATCACATTTTTTTTCTCTACGGTTTGTACTGAATACTGGGGAGAAATGACAACTGGATTTTATAGCAACAGTAACTTTCCTGTACTTGATCGTGGATTTTAGAGCAACGAGTACTGTAATGTCAGAAAGTGACTCATAACAAGGGCATACCCTCTTGTCCCATCTGATAGGGAGTAATTTTTCTTGCATGGTATTGTTCATTGATTACTTTTTGTATTGACTACAAAGGAAACCAAGCATCAACAGTCCTGTTTTAGGGTAGGGCATTGACAGAGGTACCATTAGTCACAGACTAAGTTGAACTTTTTAAACATTTTTTTTTTTTTTTCATCCATATACAGGGATTGGCTTATGTGAGAGAACTAACTTTGAAAGCTTAAAGAATAAGGATGCCTACTAATTTGAAAACTAATCTTTAGCCATACATTTTCACTGAGCACTGGATTTTATTCTTTTCATCACTCAACTGAGGGTACAGTACTGGGACTCTTATCCCTGCACTACTGTCATTGCTGTAAAATATTCTGATGTAATTGTTTAAATACAGATAAGCGTTGTAAATCTCCTCTATATTTGTTCTTAACTAAGCAGACTATGCTAGCAGCATGACACAGTCAGTACAAAAATTAACATTATCTGAAAGAGTACCAAGAGGTATTATGTAAAGTTATTTTTATTGATAAGATAAAGTTTGTGTATTGCAAAAAACTAAACCTTATAAAATACGATACAAACATATTAATGACACTTTGGCATTTATTGTTAGAATTAGTCATATTTTAGACCGATAATAATACAAGTGAAAGACAGCTGTGTATGAACATTGACACCAGTCAATAAAAAATCTTACAGAATGTTTCTCCAATCCACCTGACAGAAACTATTGTATCTTAAAACAGAAGTAGTGTTTATCATGGGCTTTGCCATTATTTCGTAGGTAAATTCTCAGTAATATATTCTGAAGTAGGTGTCTTGTTGAACTTTAGTGGTTGACTAATATCCCAAAGATAGCTGTATTCCTAGATTCAAAAAAGGGGAGGGGAGGGTCAGCAGAACCCACCCTGTATGTATTTTTACAACTCAGAAATAAATTAGGAAGGCATCTTCTACCAACCAACCTCTTCAGTGGAAGACAGCAAGAAAGGGTGAGAAAAATTATCATGTGCTGCAGGTAAACTGTAATAGTAATTCTGTAGGGAAGAATGAATTCATTGTATTCCTTTGTAAATGGAAGTAACCTCACATATAATGATGTTTGTCTGCAGTTGTTTCTCACCCCATATTTTTTATTTTTTAAATTTTATATTATTAGTTTTAAGGGTGGAATGGTGCAGTCATTGTCAAAAGTTGTACACGCTTGGAGAATCTTTGATGGAGGAAGTACAGCTGAGGTCAGAAGTTGCATCGGAGAGCCATTGGCAGGTGGAGTTACTCACCTCCATTCCAGCAACTTTTAACCTCAGCTGTACCACCATCTTACACAACAATTGACTACCAGCTGACCTCCATCTGACAGAACTTTTGACTCCAAATGTATACAAGTGAGAGAGAAGGAAGAGAATGAGTGGGGCCTGAAAGGAGTAAGAGAAGGTTGTGACAAAGTACATAAACTTAGATGTGGATCTTTCATGGCTCTTTTTCTGTCGGGGGTTCCCACAAGACAGCAAGGCATTCACATTACTAAGGATCTAAATTTTACAGCTTCCTTTTGTTCTCTTATTGGAATGGATCTGTTCTCTGGGCATTAACTTTTCCTTTTTTGCCTTCTTTTCCTTAATCTTACTTTACTGTGATATGTTGACATAGGATGTAGTTTTTAAAAATAGGTAAGAGATTAATGCATCATATTTTCATTATTATACTTTTGCAAAGGAGTTCCTTTTGTAGCATGAAACATGTGCAAAATAATTTTTTTACATTTTTCCCATGCTAGTGCACTACAGTACCAGATTTTATATAATATTTTTTCTTATTTCAGACCCATCATTCGTCCTAGCGAATCTGAGATTCCTTATATTGATGACTCAGCTCGTAAGAAGACTCGGGTCCAGTTTGACGTTGGTATGCATGAGGGAATTTGTCTAACCTTTAATATCCTAGACCTCCCCCCCCCCCTCCCATCCAGACCTTCAAATCCTCATCTTGCTTTTGTGTTGTTTGTCTGCCCTAATTGCCATTTGCTTTCTTTTCCTTGTAATTATAGCTTTACATGTATCATGCAATCAGTATATCATCATACAGTCAAACTATATTGCATATATATCATACATTTGCCACCTTGTCCTAGAATCATAGTAAGCCTCTACTGAATTTATTTTTTGCAGTAATTAAAATAAATCTTACAAAACAGATTAGAGTCAGTAATTTTGAATGAAAATTTGACTTATTCTTAGTTAAACTAGATTATTTTTTTATCTCTGTGAAGTCTTTGTTCAGTAAAACGATGATAAAATGCTGTCGTATTAAACTGCTGTATTATATTGAAGTAGTACACACCCAGCCCACCCTGAAACTCAAACACCCTTCCTTTGCCTGCTGTATATTTAACATTACAAATAATGTGTAACAGTTCTAATTGGTTTGCAAATTATGGTTTATTTCAACACTACCATCACATCAGTGATTTATGTGGCTTATTTGATGAGTACATTCTGAGAGGTTAGGCATTAATAAGAACAGAATTACTGCTTTTCTCTTCCTGATAAGGCACAGTCAAGTTTAAGGTCGTACACTATTGCAGGATTTTTATACAACTTACAGTACAATCCCAGCTATCCGGTATCCAGACAAACGGAATACTCAGAACAACGGGAAAATTCAAGGGCTGGTAAAAATGTCAGTAAGTTATAACTGTGCGCTAATTTGAATGGACCGCCAAACCGCCATTTGATCGTGTCACGCGAGGCTGGGTGAAGTCAGACAAAGCAAGGTGAAGACATTTCCGGCTAATGTAAATCCCTAGCAAATCCTCTTAACCACCTCTCCTCTCCCCCTCTTTCCCCTACTTGAATTCAGTCATCCTCCACACCCTCCAAAAATCACCAGTCTGCATTTTGCCACCAGACAGTAAACAAGCTCTCTTGCTATTGTGTTCCTCTGATAGACGGTAATTTGTACACTCCAAAATGCCTAAAGTGCAAACTAAACGTAAGCGTATCGTGCTTACCTTGAAACAGAAGCTGGACATATGCAACAGACTTGAAAAAGGCGAACATTATAAAACACTAATGGCTGAATATAAATGTTAATAGGAATGAAAGTTTACTTTGTTGGAAGAAAAATAAATAAATAATATGCCTGCATTTCATACGTACATCATTTATTTTATCTTCTGCAAAACGGCTGAGTGGCGGGTGAGGGGTGGAGTGATGGAGGTCAGGTAGGGAAGAAGAAGACCAGTCGGGGTCAGAAACGTAAACAAACTCATGTGGGGGCACAGGTGTCGTGATAATTCTACAGTGCAGTCTTAACACATCATCAGTTCACTAATAAATGTTCAAGCTTTTATTTCTTTATTTTATTTTTCAATTTTTATGAGTACAGTACATATAATGAATACAGTAATTCAGTAAACAACGGACTGGTGCAATTGCACATGTGCGTTATGACCATGGTGTGTGTTTACAAGGCAGTTTTTCAGGCGGAATCTCTTAGTGTAACCCCTAATGTGACTGGTGAGTACCTGAACTGTATTTACTGCTGTGATAGCCTTTGTATAGATTTGACTTGAAAATCAGAAATACGGGAAAAATCTATAACCGGGAAAGTAAATTCCCCAAGCCACCCGGTTAACTGGGATTGTACTGTATATTTCTTTTCCCTAGCAGTTGCGAGCAACTGTTGATAAGTACGGTATTTACTGTATGTAGTTTTGGCTCCCAGAAAATAAGAAAACTTCAGGTGGAAGCTTGGTATCATTTTTATTTAACATGATTGATGAATATTTTGAAGGGAAGACAGTGCTTCCAAATTTTCTTTGATATAGGAAAACTCACAGCACAAACATGGTAGTAACATTCTTTGTGCTCTTGCTCTGTGCTTATTATTGATCACTTGCAATGTTTTGTCCATGTCTGTCTCTTTATGTGTGAAATATCCTCCCATCCCAGCATAATCTGCTTATCCCATTGTTCAGTCTGTCTGTTTATGTATGTTTATCCCATCCTCTCATCAATGTGTAGCTTGCTTTACCATTTGGATAGTCTCTCCTGTTATGTGTGCATATCCCATCTTCGCATTCCTGCTTAATGTGCCTGTCCCATTGCACAGTTTGTCTGTATCTGTATGCTTATCCCTCTTCCCATCCCTGTGTAGTCTGCTTGTCCCATTGCACAGTATGCCTTTTTATGTGTCCTTTTTATGTATGCCCTTTGTGTCAGCCTCCTCGTCCCTTTGCACAACCACCTTCCTCCCTCCCCATGTGTTTTCCCAATCTCAACCACCATTTTAGTATGAAATCTACTGTCGAAATCAAGATTATTCTCTAAACTGCTATCACAGGATTATGAGAAATGTAGTTTTAAGCAACCTCGTCTGAACATGAAGTCTGCCATTTGGTATGTATTAAT
Organism: Coenobita brevimanus; assembly: GCF_032717465.1. Classification (NCBI taxonomy): domain Eukaryota; kingdom Metazoa; phylum Arthropoda; class Malacostraca; order Decapoda; family Coenobitidae; genus Coenobita; species Coenobita brevimanus. Next base: position 60,983,885 of record NC_137053.1, read on the forward strand.
GTGATTATTCTCTTTCTTTTTTGTGGGATGAACAGCGGGTGTAACATACTTTATAATACATCCTGCAGGTATGAATCTGGTTGTGGTATCGGTGTGAGTGTTGTTATTTGGCTAATTTTAACACTGAATCAGTTGCTTTATTCAGATGCCGCCTGAGCCTGCACAGTACAGTATTATGGAATGTACTAATGAGTACACCTTTAGTTTTAAGGTAATCTCTCTTGCACCATCACAGATTTTTATTTCTCATTGTGTATTCATATTCATGATAAATTATTTGCAATTGAAGCTGTGTCACTTGCTTAACACATTTTTTATACCACATATTATATTGGATGTATACACTGCACTGGAAGAGAGATTCTTTCTGAGGAATTTGTTACTAATAATATATCATAATCATAACATAATAACACTGGGGTTTAAATTAAAAATTATTTACACCAACACCAAATTTTATATTAACTACATGATTCTCTTGAAACTTTTTTTCTCTGACAAGTTTGTTGCATTATGTATTGTTTTTAGTGCAGTAATTTAACAAATTGTGCAAGTTGTTTCAGTTATATGCATTTTCCCTTTCCTATGTTTACATTGGTTTCATATGTTTTATGATTGAGTCTGAATAAGAGGAATATGGCAGTGTTGAATTTAATAGACACTGACTTGAAATTCCCAGTAGATTTGAAAAAAAGTTAGTATGGTGTATTTGTCACTAAATTAAGATGTAGTAGTTCTGATAGGTAATATATCGGTACATTTTTGTGTATAAATTAGTAGTAAGTAAGGGAAGGTAGATTTAGAGAGTGATGCTTTGTTGGGTAGCGATATGTTAACCCCTTCAGTCAGATAACTTTTTTTTTTTCTGTTATTTTCTAATGTTTTTATTAAGCTTTGGAGAGATTTTTCAAAGTGGAGGGTTGATACAAAGACTTGATTAACTCTTTCTGCTAGAGGTCTCCCCTAAGCTAACTAATAATCCAGTTAGCAAGAATAAAAGTTCATCAACACTTTGACAGTGTTAAGCTTATCATACAGTAGATGTACAGTACATGCTCTGAAGTAGGCTTGTTTCTCCTGCATTGAAACAAGGTGTATTTAGATTGTTTTGGGGGTTGGCCACCAGTTCTCTTATTCAGCCTGGATTATTTTTATTTTTATTTATTTTTTTTTTTGCATTGAAATATATTGATTTGGGCTTGCTGTTGTCTTTAGTGTCAGATCTGTTCTGTCATATTATATGTATAGCTATGATTCCTAGTATAAATAATGATTGTTTCATGGAATAGAACTACATTTACTTTTCATGAAAATTATATTGTAATTTTCTTTTGAAATATTGTCAGGCATCAGTAATACAGAATGTTCATCTCAAAGTTCATTCAGGTTTTCACTGTTGAACTTTCACTTAACCTCTTCAGTGCTGTGATAGATTTTGTAATATATTTTTGCTATTGCCAGATGATTTTATTGATCATGTAGCCTCTCAGAATGAAACGGTCTAACTGAGGCCAATGCCTGCAGTACAGTATTAGGAATCTCTTGTGAGGAGAATGATCATCTGATGATAGTAAAACTAAACAAGGTTGTCACTGTACTAGAGGGGTTAATGACAGGGGGAGGTGCTAATACCCTGTACCTTTTCTACGAGCAGGTGAGGAGGAAGAGCAGCCAGACCTGGAGCACAGGACCCGACGCAGGTAAGGGTGGTGGGGAAGGGGGAGAGAGAGTGCCTGTGTAAATTGATGATTACAGGGAGAATATAAATGCAGACTATAGTACTTTGAAATTTGAACAGAAATTTGGGGAAAGTGAAAATATAAAGATTAGTGGGAAAGAAGGTTTGAAAATGTAAGGGGTGGGAGTGTGAGAAAATTAACAAGTGGAAGGGAAGGAAATGTTTGAAAACCTGATGCTCATAAGGAAAGATTGGGCATAGATATGGTGGTGAAAGGGTGTATGTGAGTGAGTTTGAAGATGGGAGGAGGATGAGTAGGCCAAGAGTAAGGCAGATGGATATGGTAAATGAGTTTGGAAGAAAGTGAAGAATGGTTGTTGATGAGGTTAGAGAATTAATGGGATCAAGTTGGTTGGCTGAATTATATATGGGGGAGCATTTAACAAGGGTGTGGCACTTGATTTTTTTTACTTGATAGTTGGTGGATTGACCTTGTAGCAGGCGTTCGTGAAGTGCACTTACAGTATGAAGAAGAATACCAGTGAAGTATGTGCAGGTGGTTAGGCCCGTGAGGTGGGGCCAAGATTTAAAGAGCTTGAAGGATATGTGAATTGTGTGGCCATTTCACTTGGCATACTGTTAATATTTCTTTCTCTTTCACGCTTTATCTTTCCATGATTTTTTGGATTCTGTCTCACCCTTCTTAGGTGGGAAGCAAGCTTAAGATGGCAGTAAATTTATATTACTTTTTCCTTCCATCCTCTCATCCAGGCGGTCCTACAAAAACCGGCGTCATGATGAAGTGGAGGACCCCAAGTGGCGGCGTCACCTTGGGTCAGAGCACAACCTGCAGCTGCATAAGAGTGCCACCACACCTACCACAGCAGAGGAGGCACAGAACCTGGTGGAGCATGACCTCGATAAGATGACCAGTTAGTTGCCTCTTGTTGTTTACTTGCTTGAATTAGGTAAAGGTGATTATTGAGAGTAGAGTAAACTCTTGATTATCCCTCATACTTCAGCCAGAGTCATGCTGAATAATGCTTTGTGTGTGTGTGTGTGTGTGTGTGTGTGTGTGTGTGTGTGTGTGTAATGCCCTCCCCATCCCAATATTGGGGGGCATAACCTCTAGAAAAACTCAATGAAGTACTGTATATGAAGTCAGCTTTTGCAAAATGCTGATTAAATTGGGCCCCATTTCCATACTTGGTGTTTTCTCTGTACAAACTGTCATAGCCAATGCAGGATTTGTTGTCTAGAACTTTGTAGTGAAAACATTATGTAGTATATTGCATTGCAAGCAACTGTATAGGAAGATTTACCAGTTAGTATTAGTTTGCCTGGAATGATGATGAGTTGATTATATAAAAGAGAAAGGGAGAGAGAGAGAGAGAGAGGGAGGGGGGATATACTGGGTAGTCCAGTTTGTTTGCAATAGACATAAAACATTTAGTGCAATTGAACTGAATGATGCATTTTGCATGGAACATTATAACAGAAATGTACAGGATGTACTGTTAGAATTATTACCTAGATACAGTATTTATCAAATTTTCAACATTGTCCCTTCCATATTATAGTAAGACAGATTGACTCAGTCTAGCAGGTGTATGCGAAGTGAGTCTTGTAACTGAAATGGAAAAAAGTTTGTGCAGATAGTTAGGCCTGTGAAGTGGAACTTGATTCTAGGGGTTTGAATGATGTGTGAATGAGTGTTTGGTCTTTTTCATTTGTCTTACACTTGGTAGATCTCCCTGTTTTGTGCTTTCTCTTTCCTTGTTCTCTGGAACGCATCTCACCCTTTCTTCAGGTGGCCTGAAAGATCAGGATGTTATGATGACCGCAGTGATGATGATGGTCGTACTGTTGGTGATGACACATTAACTCCCCACAATTTGTCGCAGGTCACAGATTTGATGACCCAAGTGCTTACCGTCGGCCAAAAGTACGAGCTCGTGCTTCAGTTACATCCATTATCCACATGAATGATCAGGATGAGAAGGGGGAGGAAGAAAAACCCAAAAAGAGGAGGTCCACCAAGAAGTCTGACCGCCAGATGCCAATCATGAAGAAGTCCTATGACCACAGCCCTCATGAGGTCAGTACACGTGAGGGCCATATGCATAAACCGTGACTTAAGACATGGAATAGAAGCTCCCAGTTTTTTGTGATAATTTATGAAGAATGTAACAAAACTGGAAGATGTTTGTTCTTCCTATATCACAGCTGACCTCCCTCTGTAATGTGGGATGCAGTCTGACTATATTTAATAACTACAGGAATCCCATTAATGGCTGTCAGTCATTAGGGGCTTGTATTTCACTTCACAATTTAGTGTTGAAGTAAATAACCCTACTCTGAGTGTTAATGGTGTGTCTTCATTGTACGTCTTTTCTGATGCTCTTTTTCATCTAGTACTAACTCTTTGAATCTGGTGATGTACTCTTTTGTTCATTCTTCAACAAGGCAAATTTATTCAATTTTGGAAAAAATGCTCAGCCTTGAAGGGATTAGAGATATTTCATTAACCTCATCAGTAAAAAAGATCTTTCGTAATTTGAACAGCATAGTCAGGAAGTAGCAAGAAAAATCTAAGATATCATGTCATGGGAGAGGTGGGGTTAAATCCACAGTAAATTACAGGAAAACTGCCTATTAAATTCCATCATTACCCATGAAGTTGATTAACTGAGTTTCCCCTGGTATACCATTCCAGTTGTGTAGAAAGAACTGTGATATATTGCAGCACATCTCCGACTTAAAAGGAGAATTGCCTATATCTTATTTTGATCTCCCAGAACCAAGTGCCTAAATTAGTTGTGAAAATGTACCAGCTTTGGTATAAGGTTTGATTTATTACTGATAAAGCCTAGCATAATGATTTGTTTTAGTCTACATTATTTAAGCCATACAAGGTCACCATACATCTCTAGCATTGTTTACATGTTAGAATAGCCTCATGTTAACCCCTTCAGTCTGGTGACATATGAGTACTGTTTTGTTTTATTTCTAAAACCACTGGATGATTTAATTGAACTTTGGGAGGACCTCTGTCTACGAAGGGGTAATGAAGGCTGTATCTAATCCCTCAAATTTGAAGTCTGCTGCAGTTTAATTGAAATCATCTTGAAGTAATAAATAAATAAATAAATAAATTTTTAAAAATCCAAGTGAAGGGGATAATACACGGCCTTCTTAGACCAAGACTTTTACTGTCAGACCACCAAGATGTCTTACTGTTTTGGTAACTTCTACTTGTGTTTTCCATTTTACTTGTCTAGTGATTAGAACAGCCCAGTCAGAGTGACACCCATGCATAGGTTTGATCCCCAAGAGGTGATGGTAGTTTTTTTTTTTTTTTTTTTTTAAATCACATAATGCTATCATGGGAACTTGGCAGGTTATCTGCTCATAAATGTACTGGGCTGTAGTAGCCAAGCCTTGGTCCCATATACCTCAGAGAGTGTTATAAGAATTAGCCGATACTCCCCCCACCCCATCGTTCTCGCTTCATTCTAAATGTGGGCATGATATAACTTTTTCATTCATGTACACCCTATAGGTGTTTGTGGAGCTGGATGAATTGCGCCACACAGATGCCGGGCTGCAGTGGAAGGAGACTGCACGTTGGATCAAATACGAGGAGGATGTGGATGACGTGGACAACCGCTGGGGCAAGCCACATCTTGCCTTCCTCAACTTCCATGCCCTCTTCTCCCTCCGCAAGGGCCTTGAAGCAGGTCAGTGCCATGCTGTAGTCAATTTGTTTTCACCTGACCGAGCTAAGCCTTTCCCACAGGTTGAGTACCAGGTATTGGTTGGATGAAATCCATCATGCTTTAGTTATGAGATGGGAGTTAATCTCCATATTAGTAAATTCAGTCCTCTATTATGAGAATATTGGCCATCAACTGAGGTGATAGGGGTTAAGGATCTTTGTCAGGTGAGAAAAAATGCACTATACAGTTGTTTCCTTGCCATACTATACTTTTATGGGTCACCTTTGATTTGTTTCCTTCATGTCCTATTTTCTGTTAACTTTCTGGTTTTGCAGTTATCATTAAGGTATTATATGCAGTTTTTTTTTTCTTTCTTTCTTTTTTGTCTGTTTGTTGTTGGCTCTCTGGTTTTCACGTATCAGTAAGGTGTTGTGTGTGGTTAATTTTGGTTCATGAAAGTTTATTCATTCATAATCAAATCCAGTGTTGCCCCATGAGGAGTGTAGGAGCCCAGAGGTAGGCAAATTGGTCCTGACATTTGAGATGAGAGTGACCAGCCTCTCTCATCCCTGAGTGGCATTGTGTGAGCAATAAACCCCAACCACTGCATGGATATAACCTGCACAGGCTCAGTCAAATAGGAGCACCCTAATAACCCACTAAACCATCAGGCACCACAGTTTGGTTTTATGGTTACCACCCAGTGTGGTATATGGTTTCCTGGTGTACAGGGAACCATTTGGCATGTCAGTCAGTGTAGAGTCACCCATAGACAGAAGGAAGAGGAAAAAATGAAGAAAGAAGGACAAGAGGAAGGAAGGAAAGAATAAAGCAAAGGACAAGAGGAAGGAAGGCAGAGAGGAAAGGGCAGGGACCCAAGAGCAGCACTACACTGAGTGAGTGGATGGTGAGCATCTTTACCTACCACACATGATGTGATTATTGTCTCCTCTCTGTGTAATTAGTTCACAGAAGGTCCCATCAGATTGTAGTTAACGGCCTCCCAGTCTATTGTCCGCTTCCTGTCATATTTGTCAGTTTGGAGGGGATGTGGACATGTGGAGAGATTGGAGGGTGAAAATTGGGTGGAAAGATCTAGTAGTGTAAATTAGTCGGGTAAAACCCCAAGAGTTAGTCTTAGCTAGACTTGGAATGTAGTTCTTCAGAGTTGCCTCAGGATTAGTGGACTGACTAGAGATACTACTGGAAGTCTTGTAGCTTGGAAAACCACTGTAGTTGACAAAGCTGTTGCCTGGAAGCACATACAGAGCCATTAAGAAAGAAATGAAGAGATGTATGATGATAGTTTAATTTTCTTATACAAGTATTTAAGCAGTATGTCTTCTTTTCAGTCATCTTTCTGCATATTCTCCTTATGTCTTCCTTGTCTTTGAACCTTCGGCAGTCTAATATTTTGTCATCATTATGTTTACATTTTCTTTGTGAGTTATTTTGCCTGTGCATGTTCTGTGGTTTATTGGTATTTATGAAAGGTTAGTAATGCTGTGTGTGTGCATGTACTGTACTGATATATGAAAGGTAAGTAGTGCCTGTACTGTTATTTAGGGTGTGCATCTCTTTTTATTATTGATTTGAGTTTCTCCTGGCTGTCCAGTTTATATTACCGTTTGTATGGAAATGGATTTTTTTTTTTTTCAGTACAGATCCCAAATGTGTAACAGAGAGTTTTAGTACTTTGCACAGTATCTCTGACGTTTAGCAAGAGTAGCTTGTGTTGGTTATGTAGGGTGTTGTTTGCTTGTTTATTTGTATTGTGCTTCTCTTGGATATCTAAGTAATAGTACCAGTTGTATGGAAAAAGTTGAAATATTTAGGAACATCCCTGATTACTGATAATGAGTAATGATGACTGACTACATTTGTATAGCGTGGCATCTTGTGGTGTGGTTGTTTATGTTTGGTGTGTCCTCCTCCCGGATATCCAGTTTGCCCTAGTGCTTGTGCAAGGTGGGTGGGGACCGGTATTACGTACTTGAGGGAGGGTGGGGCGGAAAGGTATGTGGATGAGGTGGTTGAGTGGGGAGGTATGAGTGCAGAGGGGAGGCGATGGATTTGGAGGGGGAGAGGAGAAGGGGCAGTGGGTGGGGTAAAGTGTTCAAGGATGAAAAGAGAGAGACCAAAGGAGGAGTGGTGGGGGAGAGAGGGGTTTATGGTGGGGAAAGGGAGGGAACGAAGGTGGTGGAAGATGTTAGAGGGAAGAGGAAGGAGAGACAACAGGGTTGGTGAGGGAGAGACAGAGAGGAGGTGAGGGGAGGGGGAGAGGGTAGTGGATGAGGGTTTGGGGTGCAGTGGTGGTTGAAGGGAGAAGAGAGAATGATTGAGGGAGTAGAGAGGGGAGATGAGTAAAGAGGGAGGGAGGGGTAGTGGATGAAGGTGTGGGTTGGAGAAGGGGATGAAGGGAGGAGGGGGAGAAGAGATGTATGGTGAAGGGGGGAGGGGTACTAATTAAAGGTTTGGGGAGGGGGATACGGCGAAAGTATGGATGAAGGTTTGGTAGGAGAGAGATGGGGGAGGATGAATGGAGAGATTGAGAGAGAGATAATTGGGGGGTTGTGTAGAGTCAGTGATCTGTAAAAAGTGAATATGTGCATGGAATTTGCTTTTTTATGTGAATGGAGGGAGTTGATTAAGAGGATGTGGAGAGAATAGCTTTGTGTGTGTGTGTGTGTGTGTGTGTGTGTGTGTGTGTGTGTGTGTGTGTGGAAAATAGCGAATGAAGAGGTAAAAGAGTATTCTTGAGAGAATGGATGTGGGTGGGTGGTGTAAAAGATTGAATGGAAGGAGTGGTTTAAGAGTAATGTGGAGTGAATGTGGGGGGGGCGGGGGTTCTGTGCAAACGGAGTAGTGGAAGGGGTGGGGAGAGGGAGAGTGGATGATATATTGAGTGGGGGGAGGGGGGCAGGGAATGGTTGGGCGGGTGGGTGGAGAGTGAGAGGGGCTGAAGGGGTAGGGGGGGAATGAGTGAGATGTTGGGTGGGGTGTTGGTAGGTAGAGAGGGAGAGATGGAATAAGAGGAGGGAAAGGGGGGAGGAGTAAGTCAATGCCATTGGGAAGAACCACAATACGTATAAGAAAGGGGGACGGATTAGGGGAGGGGGGGGACAGGAAGGAGATGGAGAGAGAGAATAGGTAGAAGCTGCATAGGTTACGGGGAAGTGGGTTGGGGAGAAGGAGGAGAGGAGGGGAGGGGGCGTAGTATGCAGTAGGAACCCATGGGGGAATTCCCCGAGCTTGCAGTCTTAAAAAACCAAAATGGTAATGAAATCGACTAACTTCACTAGTACAGTAGCGACCTTGTTTTATTTCAGCCCCAGATTATTTGATTTGTTTATTTTTTCCTTCCTTTGTTCATCTAAAAAAAAAAAAAATAGTTGTATCAAGATGAAGCCTTCGTTAATGCCTTCAGTTACCCGTACGTTATAATACAGTTGATAGTAAGATTGCAAGAGAGTACAAAAGTGAGTGATGCAAAATAAGTCGCTGAGGAAGAGACGTCACGGCATACAAAAAGAGTAATATAAACAACATACAAAGCCAGTAATATAAACAACCTACAGAGGGAGTATTAATGTGTACGATGCAAAACAAGTCGGTAAGGAAGAGGCGTTACGCGATACGAAAGGCAGTGAGAAAATCGACTCAAAGGAAACACCGGCTACCCAACAATAACCCTTTCACTACGAGCTTATGTTGTATTCTTCCTTTTGTCATAGGATTTTAGTAGCGATCCAGTTCAACGCGAGCACAGACAGTAATCTTCTTCCTCCTCCTCCTCCCCCTCCTCCTCCTCCCCCTCCTCCTCCTCATCGTCGTCGTCGTCGTCGTCGTCGTCTTGTGGGTTTGAGGGACGCGGCGAAAACAGTGTCCCTCAAACCACAAAAAGGATAGTGTGTGTGTGTGTGTGTGTGTGTGTGTGTGATCATTAGATTTCTGCAATAATTTATAAAAACATACGGTATCAGCGTAAGGTTCAAGTTCATGGGAGGTCGACGAGTTAGCTTTTTTAAATTTTATTTTATGTATATATATTTTTTATTTACCATTCAGCACAAACCAACACTGGGAAACTGGAAGAATATAAATGAGACGGGCTTCGCGTGTGAGAAAGGACGCCCATTTTCTTTGAACGGTCAGGTTAGGGGATACCGTTTTATTTTTGACAAGTTTGGAAGCGAACCTGTGTTTCCCTGAACGTTGGGGCCGGTCGCAAGGTTGGAAAGAGAGAGAGAGAGGCAGGTCCCTGATATATGACGGACTGACGGTCAGTTTAAAACACTGACGGCAGGGAATGGTTAGATTGCATTTCTGATATAACGACCAACGAGGAAGCGAAATCAATTTTATATTTCATGTTTTAATAATGATGTCAGAATTTGCCTTCCCCTTTTCGATCTCACGTATAATAATGTCGGTAAAATCTGCGTCAACAGTATCTGATTTTATTTATTTTTTTTTTCACCTGATAGAACTGGACCACTGCCACATCTTGAATGCTGAGTTTGGGCTGCATGAAATATGATGAGTTTTAGTTATGAGATGGGAATAACGCCTCTTGGTTACTCGTCAGATCCCTCCTCTTGGTTCACTCGGCAGATCCCTCCTCTTCGATATTCGTCAGATCCCTCCATTTGGTTCCTTTTGGTTATTCGTCAGATCCCTCCTCTTGGTTCCTCTTGGTTATTCGTCAGATCCCTCCTCTTAGTTACTCGTCAAACCCCCCCTTTTGGTAACTCGTCAGATCCCTCCTCTTGGTCAGATCCCTCCTCTTGGTTATTTGTCAGATCCCGCCTTCATTTCGACTATCACATTAGGTCATCAAGTGAGCTATAAAGGGGCAAATTAGGGGTGCTGGTCAGGTTAGAACAGGCGCAGTAGCCAGGAGCAAAACAGTCTCTTAAAGGTCAGGGTTCATATACGCAACACAGGGCAGATTAGCGTCCGGATGTACAAATTTACGGCCAAATATCCGTCTTGAGATTTACAGGAACAAAAGACCAAAGAAAACTCAGCATCTGTGTGTGTGTGTGTGTGTGTGTGTGTGTGTGTGTGTTTATATTTGTTTGTATGTATGTATATCCATTCATTTGGCATTTATCTTGAGTGTAAAGGCTATAAGTAAGAGTATAGGGAGTGCAAAATAAACGTTGCAGTGAGGTAGATTTTCTTTTTTCTCTCTCTTCTCTCGCCACACACCCCGTCTCGCCACACACTTGCAAGATTAATGAACCACCGAATTTCTGATAGCACTGCCCCGCCGTCCATGCTGAATAAATGCTAGGGCTGCGTCATTCAGGATTGATGTGATGGTATTAGTAGGGGATTGGTTGATGGCTTTTGGTGAGTCGTATGGAAGGCTAATTAACCCTTCTTTCTCCCGCCAGACGATTTTGTGCAGCTTAACCCCTTCACCACGATAAGGCATATTTTATTCTTGCTATCAGCAGACGATTTCATTCAGGTTTTGAAGGGACTTTGTAGTGACAGGGTATAAAAAATGTCTCCAGAACGCCTTAAGACCCTGGTTCCTCATCCAGAGCTGATGGTAGTCGTCAGAAGGCAGCAAAAAATATAATGAGAAATACACCATCGTCTTGAAGGACTTAAGAGACACTGGATAGTGAAGGGATTAAAAACCGTGACCTATTATTGTCGTTATTTTCGTCGTTCAATTTTTATGGGGTGCTCGGCCTTGGAACATTTCTTTTAATAAGGTTTTTGACGTTCAACTTGGCATCCTGTCTTATATATATATATATATATATATATATATATATATATATATATATATATATATATATATATATATATATATATATAATATATATATATATATATATATATATAAACAGGCGTGACTTTTAAAGAAATGTGCAGTAGTTTCCTGTCATTTCATTTGTCTTTGGCAGCTTTGATAGGTCTTCCATCCATCCAGCCAGCCAGCCAGCCGTCCGTCCATTCATTCATTCATTCATTCATTCAACCAACCAACCAACCAACCAGCATCATCATATCCTGTATTACCTCGTACGGAGTGTAGGGGTCCTAGGCAAAATTGTTTAGGTTAGACATGGATGACCACTCACATTTCCCTGAGCAGCGATACCTTGACAATTAACCTCAAGGCTCCTGTGCACTTAGCCCTTATGAACGTTTTCCTATTGAGCCGTCTTAGTTCACTTGACCACCATTGTTATTATTATTATTATTATTATTATTATTGAGTACAGGAAATTATGTGGCTTGTTACTTAGTGCAGATTCTCATGAAGGTAGTACTACTTTGAGTGAGTGGATGGTAAGCAACTCCGCCTGCCACTTTGGAATATCTTAAACTGAATTAAATCGCCTAGTAGAAGCAAGGATATTACTCTCTCTCTCTCTCACACACACACACACACACACACACACACACACACACACACACACACACAAGACGTCAGGGTGGTGAACTGGCTAATACAGGTTTTTAGGGTCATGTTCAGCTTAGTGACCGTCATTGGTAGACTCCGTATTTGGGAGAGAGAGAGAGAGAGAGAGCAGAATAGAAACACTCCCTAACACTTCCCTGTTTCTTTCTTTCTTTTTTTTTTTATAACTTCAACTCCCCGTCCCTTATTTTTCTCACTCCATATTTAGACGCGTGACTTTCATAATAATAATAATAATAATAATAAAAGTGGCCCAATACCTTCCTCTCCTATCGATCAATATTATGGGGAACTTTTTGATTTCTAAATTACCCTAGGACTTGGTAACCTTCAACGGGTAACTTATTCCTTCCTCACGGTTACATTTCCAAATATAGTCTGCTTTCATCTAACGGAACCGAGCCACCTGTGTTTGTCCTATTTCATCCTCTTAATATAGGGAACTTGAAGGTTACGAAATTACTCAGGGACTTGGTAACCTTCAACAGGTAACTTATTCTTGCCCCACGAATGTTTATGCTATGCTTGGTTTTCATCTGACGTAACTGGTCCACTCTCACAGCCTCATTACTTTTTTAGGGATGGGTAACCTTGCTTGATTATCCCGTTCACCACGATGTCTTTTTCTGAATGTGAGAGAGAGAGAGAGAGAGAGAGTGTGTGTGTGTGTGTGTGTGTGTGTGTGTGTGTGTGTGTGTGTGTATACGACTTTCTCATGCAGTTTCCAGTTACTACCTTTTTTCTTTCATAATGCATCATCTGTAGTCAGTTTGGACCACTCGCATTTTGAATACTGAATCGTGGTTACTCTAGATTCAGCGATCCATTGTTACTGAATGAGTCTCCTTGGTTACTAGTGAAAATCATCCTGCACTCTGACTACACCTAGCTCTTCACTCTAACGACCTAAAATTACGATCTATCCACCTTGAATCCTGATAAGTAACAATGGATTAACCTTAGAATATGATGCTAGTCATGAAGAAGTGCTGTGTAAAGGGTGTAGAGCTGTAGTATTGTCTTTTTCTGCCACTGAGCTGCGTGAAATAAGCTCCAAAAGGACGAAAATCTTGCCCAGTTTAGAGTAAAAATAGTATAGGCGTAAAATTGTCGTCTCCCCACCGCTAATGCTGAGAGACTAGCAGTAGAATATGATGCTAGTCACGAGGAAGTGTTGTGGAATAGATTTAGGACCGTAGGGGGTGTAAAAATGTTCATTTTGCTTGTAATATTGCCGTCCCTTCTTGAATGCTGAGGTGTAACAGGAGATTTAGATTAGAATAAGGTACTAGTCACGAAGAAGTCTTATTCTGTCACTAAGCAGCAGGAAGTAGTATGGAAAAAGGACCAATATATCTGGCAGTGTAAGAGAGTGAATTATAGTTAACCACGAGAAATCAAGGTACTGTTTGTGCCCACCTGTGAGAAGAGATTTATTTTATTATTATTTTTTTTTTAGATTGAGGAAATAGTAACACACACACACACACACACACACACACACACACACACACACACACACACACACTCCATTCAGATAAAAACAATGGATTTCATCAGGGAAACTACGCTACAGTTTCTCGGTGGGGGGGGGGAGAGAGAGAGAGGGGGGGGTAAGGGCGGGTTCAGATCTCTGGCCAAGGTGAGGTAGGGTTGTAGGAAGTAGCGGCAGGACAAAAACAATACGAAATAGGTAGATAGGTAGGTTGGTAGGGAGGTGAGCAGGTCATTGCGGAAGTAGGAACTAGGTAGTTGGGAGGTGAGTACATTGATTTCAGTTTTTTTTATTTTTTTATTATTATTATTATGGTACCTCTGCCAAGGAGGTTATATTTTTGCTGGCGTTGGTTTGTTTGTTTTTCCGTCAGCACGATTACTCAAAAAGTTATAGAGGACTTTGCAGAAAATTTTTTTTGGAGAGGTAGGGTATGACCCAAGGAACAACCCAATATATATTGGTGGTGATCCGGCTCATCATCCGGATCCAGGAATTTTTTTGAAGATTCTTTACCACTGCGGAATAGTGGCAGTTGCAACATTTTTGCTTCTAACTCGATAAATAATGCCTACAGTGCTGGCACAAAAATTACAAGATTACATCTCCGCCTCGGCGGAGGTTTGCAGTCTCGGATTGCCCTTGTTATTATCACTGTTACTGCTACCATTACTACTGCTGCTGCTGCTGATACTACTACTACTACTACTACTGCTGTTGGTGCTGCAGCTGCTGATCTACTTTAACTACTACTACTGCTGCTGCTATTACTGCTACTACTACTACTACTACTGCTACGACTATGACTACGACTACTACTACTACCACCACCACTATTACTACTTCCGCCACTACTACTACTACTGTAACCCTGCTCTTCCACTCCGCCGGGCGATATTTTGTGCGTTGCTGGGACAGCTCAACGTTATGATTATCTACCCTGCCTCAGATGTTCATTTCCTACGCCCACTACCACACCCACACCCGCAGACTGAGCCGGCCCCACAACACTGAGGTTCTAGTGCAGCGCAATATTCGAACCACCCCATATATAACCCTTTACACGCGTATGGAGGAGGCGATTGGTTGGCTCCTGTAGCCCCCAGGTGTCAGGCTGAAAAATTGAGAAAGGACCTGGGGGCGAGGCAGGACGCGGCGAAGGTTACGCTGGGCTGACGGGTAGTAGTGCTGACCCCGTGACCTTTTATGCCCTGGCCCCGTGGAACTATTTCTCTCTCTCTCTCTCTCTCTCTCTCTCTCTCTCTCTCTCTCTCTCTCTCTCACTGTGTCTGCCAGAGCTTTGGTATTTTAGTTTAGTTATTCCTTGACTTTTATTCAGCTTAGAGAAAACCATTGGAGGTAAAAGGTTAAAATTTATTATTATTATTATTATTATTATTATTATTATTATTATTATTATTACTACTACTACTACTACTACTACTACTACTACTGTCATTGTGTGGTAGTCAGGGTTTGAGTATAATTCATGTCATATATATTTTAAGAATTTTGGCGTATGAAACATTGTAAAGGGTTTCGTTATTTTTTTACTTATTATTTATTTTTATTTGTGGTAGTAATAGTTGTAGTAGTAGTAGTTGTAGTAGCATCATTTTTTTCTGTCATAGGTCGTGTTTGAAGGTTCTGTTTTATGCTTGAGAGAGAGAGAGAGAGAGAGAGAGAGAGAGAGAGAGAGAGAGAGAGAGAGAGAGACTCGGAAACATTAGACAGTATTGCCAAATGTTTCAAGAACCCTTCCTGGTTGCATGCTAAGAGGAAGTTACGCCTTTTTTTGCACCCTGTATCGAGTTAGCTAGAGTTCCTGTTTCTCTCTCTCTCTCTCTCCCCCCATATTCCTACATTGTACCCTTTAATCTTCAGTCATTCATCATCACCACCAGCACCACAAGTATACTCCTTCACACACACACACACACACACACACACACACACACACACACACACACTCACATTTGCACAGTGTTTGGTGTCCGGCTGGGTATTGAAGAGGGGTGGAGTCTGTGCAAATTTAAAGAAAAAATGAAGAGTCGTTTCTTGGAAGGATTAGATGGTAAATGGTTTGACTTGGATTTGTGTGTGTGTGTGTGTGTGTGTGTGTGTGTGTGTGTGTGTGTGTGTGAGGATGAGGAATAATGGAAAGAATTGTTTGTTTATTTGTGTGTGTGTGTGTGTGTGTGTGTGTGTGTGTGTGTGTGTGAAGGTTTGGTGGGGGTGATGCAAGAATTTACCATATGTGGGGGTGTATGGAGTGGGGGGTCGGAGGGGGGGAAGGGGAGAGGGGGGACACGAACAGACAGACATACAGCCACTACACCTGCACGCTCATATTGTTGTTTTTGTTTTTGTTGCAGGTTTCATTATTATTAGGATGATTTTTATTATTTTTATCATCATCATCATCATCATTTTTCGTATTCCCCCCCCCTCTCTCTCTCTCATTTTTCCACGCCTTCCTCCTCTCCCTACATAATCCTTCCCCTCCTTTGCCTCCCTCTTTACATCATCCCTTATGTCATCTCTTCTACAATGGTCTTTAAATCTCTGGTATTATTAGCCTAGCCCCGGGCCCCTACAATCCAGGTGGGACAGGTATATATTAATTAGGTGAGACAGGTGCGATGCTTAAGAAAGTTCATTGGTGTTCCATGTGAAAAATGAAAGTGAGAAAGATGTAGTGATGGTTTAGAGGTGAAGAAATTTGGAGAGAGAGAGAGAGAGAGAGAGAGAGAGAGAGACTACACAAGCTCTCCGACCGAGTATTGTACAAGGAATAACCAAAGTCAACTCTCTCTCTCTCTCTCTCTCTCTCTCTCTCTCTCTCTCTCTCTCTCTCTCTCGAGGTAGACTACTGCTGGGTGTGTAGGTTGGGGCTGTCGAGGGGAAGTCCCGGATGGCTTTTGCTCTGTGTGTGTGTGTGTGTGTGTGTGTGTGTGTGTATGCGCGCGCGTGTGTGCTCTTGATTATAATGTTATGAATGTTCCAGAAATTGTTAGTGTACTTCTGTCCATAAGCATATCTGTAGCTCTGTGTGTGTGTGTGTGTGTGTGTGTGTGTGTGTGTGTGTGTGTGTGTGTGTGTGTGTGTGTGTGTGTGTGTGTGTGTGTGTACTGCGCTTTATTCGTAGAGGCAGTCATGTTTCGTAATCCTCACCCTGCCCCCTGACGTATCTGATAAGGTGAGAAATGGACCACTGACTTGCTTCTCATTCAAGGATATTGTGGCTGTCTTTGTGTGTGACGGGGAGAGAGAGAGAGAGAGAGAGAGAGAGAGAGATGAAGTCAGCAATTTTATGTGAATTGGAGGGAACAGGTTAACAGGCAGTTGGTCCGAATGAAGAAAGTTAGAACAGGCCTTTGTTATGGGGTAGTAGTAGTAGTAGTAGTAGTAGTGTTTTAACCCTATTCCATGCACGTGATTCCCTCTTGCCCTGCCCTGCCCTGCCCTACCGTACCATACCTTACTCCTCACAACCCTCGCGTTACTCACCCCTACAGTTCCTTACCCTCCATCGCCCTCCTCTTCAATCCTTTTTACACTGTACAGCTTTGTCTCCTTGCCACTCCTTCCGTTCCTTTTTCATCTTTATTATCCTTTTTTTTTTCTCTGCGTTTTCATCAGCTTTGCACTTCTTCCAGTACAATTTCACATCCTATTCAGCCCATTTCCACTCAGTTAATTTCTTTAGTTTGCCCCATTTTTCCTGTTTACTTTCTTCCTATTAACCTTTGTTTCATTCTCTCTCTTCCCTAATTCATTTTTCTGATTTTCATATTGCAGTTCATTTTTCTTATTTTCACATTGTAATTCAGTTTTCATATTCATTTTCATGTCATTTTTCTTACTCATTTTCATATTACAATTCATTTTTTCTTACTCATTTCCATATTACAGTTCATTTTTCTTACTCATTTTCATATAATTCATTTTTCTGTCTCATTTTCATATTACAATTCATTTTTCGTATTCATCTTCATATTACAGTTATTTTTCCTACTCTTTTCCCAGCGTTTTTCTTTCACGCTTTTTTTTTTTTCACTAGAAAATCTCTAACCTCTTTCAGCTTAGTGAATGGCTGTGTATAGAGTCAGACTGAAGGGTCGATTTGATTAGTTACCAAGGAGACTCATTCCCACCTCATAACTACGGCTCTCCGAATTTCATGCTACCACAAAACAGCATTTAAGTTGTGAGAGTAGCCCGGTTCCGTCAGATGAAAAACACACTGACAATATCCCCTGCCAAATCTTACCATCTTTTGTTCCTCTTAACCCCTATTCCACCTTTGCATTTGTCGTACCCCAGCTCCTTATTTCTTATTAACCTTCATGCTCTTCCCTACCCACCCCTGAAATTCCTTCTTCCCCTGCCTTCCTCTACCCTACCTTCTCCTTACCCAGATCCATTCCACTTGCGTTTCATCATGTTCCCTACCTGCCTCCTCCTCCCCCTTGTGGTTCCTTGTCTTTTATCACCTTGTTTTGTCGGCAGTTTTTCATATATTTTTTTTACATTTTCTCTTTTTCAAATTCCATTTTCTTTGCATATTAGTTTTTCATTATACATTCGGTTTTCTTTCCATATTCCATTTTCCTTCAGTATATTACATTTTCTTTGCATATAACATTTTCTTCACGCCATCCGTTTTCTTCACCTATTCCATTTTCTGTTTCCTACTTGAGGCGTGTAGTTAACTTCCTGCCGTTCGACCAGTTTTTATTTCGTTTCTTAGGGCCATAGTTTCATCGACTTAAGCACTTCTTCCTGACTGGCATATTTCTGTATCCTCTGGGTTAACCCTTTCAGTCCGGTGACGCGTTATCCTCATCACACCCAGTAAACTTAACACCTTTTCACTGACCCTCATTCAAGCCTTCTAACTGCTCAGCTTCACCTCACAGGCTAGACCATCGGCAATATAGTCCGTTGCCTGAGTAATTCTTTTTCTGTTGGGTGGCTTAAGGTCATAGTTACGTGTTCAGGGATTTGCATACTTGTCAGGTCTCTCTCTCTCTCTCTCTCTCTCTCTCTCTCTCTCTCTCTCTCTCTCTCAGTTAGCAAGGTTATTAAAAAGATATTAAAATGAAAGTACTTATGTTAAACAATACTGAGTGCTATTTAAGTGTGTGTGCATGTGCAGTAGGAAGCGGGAGGTTGTGTGTGTGTGTGTGTGTGTGTGTGTGTGTGTGTGTGTGTGTGTGTGTATTTAGTGTATATAATGAATACTTTAACCAACAAATAAATTCATGGATTAAAAAAACAAGTGTCTTATCATCAGTCTTATCAGAAAACCAAGAACTTAACCGATAACTTTAGAAATATATTACGAAGCCAAGAACAAAATAGAATGGGTTGCATCATTGTCAACTGAGATGCAAGCGGAAGAGAAAGCAGCGCATCACGGTAACTTTCTCCACTCCGATCTGTGGGTGGGTAGTCGGTTCCAATCCCTCTCCTTAGACAGTGTGAAGGAGTATATGGGATTGGTTCGTCTCTTCAGCCCAAAGACGCATTGTTTTGTTCCTTTTATCTCCTTAAGGATTTTTTTGTCCTTTTTCGTTTTCATTTTCTTTGTCTTTTCGTGTTTCATTTTTCTTTTCATTTCTCTTCATTTTCTTTTTTCTCGTTTCTTTTTCCTTTTTCTCTCTTTTATTTTATTTATTTATTTTTTTTACTGATTAGGGGAGACTTATTAAAATGGAGGGACGAGATAGTCCTAATAAAATCTCTTCACTACTAGGGAAGAGAGAGAGAGTCCTCGGAAAGAAGTGGTTCATCATTTTACTACCCCTTCATCATCGTCTTGCAACCCCCAGACGATTTTATTCAGCATGAGAAAAAAACCTTTGGGCTCGTATTCTCGGCGGTTAAGGAAGCTCCCTGACACCTTTTTCTAAGCGACTTATTTGCTACACCATACAGTCCAATTCTGTTAAATAAAGAACAGATAAAAT
Source organism: Coenobita brevimanus (assembly GCF_032717465.1). Lineage (NCBI taxonomy): Eukaryota > Metazoa > Arthropoda > Malacostraca > Decapoda > Coenobitidae > Coenobita > Coenobita brevimanus. Next base: position 61,003,200 of record NC_137053.1, read on the forward strand.
GCGTCATCGGCGTGAAGGGGCTGAAGGATTGGCCATTTGTGTACCGTGGGAGGGAAAGCGTCTCGTGAGGGTTGCTTTTTCCACCCCGATTTTTTGGTTGTCAGCAGAGGGGAGAGAGAACCTGTTTGCGGGAAGATGATGCTGGGTGTTATGGTCTTTGTCGCCCCACCTCTCTCTCTCTCTCTCTCTCATTTTTTTTCTACTCCCCAGCATCAGGCGAAACAGGAAAAGTTATTTCCAAAAAGTGAATGCAGATAAAACCAGTCTGACGAGAGAGAGAGAGAGAGAGAGAGAGAGAGAAAGGAATGTCCCCTGTTCGTTATGCAACTGACATTTCTCCTGTTATGCTAAATACTTTCCTGGTTCGGGGTTTTTTACCTGTCTAATGGTGTAGTAGGAAAGAGTTAGGGATTTGAGAGAGAGAGAGAGAGAGAGAGAGAGAGAGAGAGAGAGAGAGGGAGGGAGAACTTGAATATTATGTAGTTGGATGGTAAAGCAAAATTAACATAGTCTCCAAGGACGTAACAAATATACAGCAAAAATATGTATAATGAGGGTTACTTTACCGTTTTCTCCTTTACCTTATTCCACGTAGCGCAGTAAACAGAACATCGGCTCTATACCCTGTCCTTAGCACTTCTTCGTGACTAGCATCAGTGTTATGCTATGGTTACATCACTGCATGCAAGATGGAGAGATGGCAATTTTAGACCAAGTGGGAGAATAGTATACTAGTTTTGTCATTCTAGGAAGAGGAAGATAGTTTAATCACCTGTAATTAGTAGCAATATTCCGTGTATAGGTCAGGCAGGTAATACCCCTCAATTTTGTAGTTAAAAAAAATTAAACGTTATATTCTGAAAAACTTGTTACACTCAGAAGATTGTCTCACTTTTATTCACATATTTATATATTTTTGGATTTGTTATTATTATTTATCGGTATTATTATTAGTAGTAGTAGTAGTAGTGTTTATGTATTGTTATTTATTTATTTTTTTATACTGTCTTGCTGCTTATTGTAATGAGGTGAATCAGTATTTACATCTGCAACTCAGCTTTCCTCTGGCACTTGAATTTTTTTTTTTCACTTATAATTACTGCATGTCAAATGAAATGAAGCACTTGTGTATTTTATTTTTTGTATTTCAAGACGCCGAAACTAAAGAAATCACTTACTGTAAGAAAAATAAGTCGGTAAATTGTAAATGAATGTAAAGTACAGTACATCGCTGAATTATAAAAAAATGAACTCCATGCGAAGTAAACAGTTGAGATTTGTTCTTGGCATGTCAGCTTGAGTGTGTGTGTGTGTGTGTGTGTGTGTGTGTGTGTGTGTGTGTGTGTGTATTACAATAGATGTTAGTAATTCAGTCACCTTAACACAGTATTTAACCTGTTCAACTTCTTCCCACGAGTTGGATAAAGTCGCCTCAGTTCTTGGTACACCCTCGAATTACCTTTTTTTTTTTTTTTTTTTTTTTTTTTTTAGCGAATTTTGTAAGAGGATAATCCGGTATGTAAATGGTGTAAGATCTCCTGTAGTACGATGGGTTTGCTTTTTATTAAGTTCTTGTCGGTGGTGGTATTAGCGGTTGTGGTAGTTGCGGTAATTGTTGTGGTTGTGGTTTTAGTTGTAACCCCTGGCTCATCTGAAACGTGAACCCAGTGGATTGTAGGCTGAAGTTGCGTTTCTGCGGTGCACCAACCTTTGAGGGATGGAGAGAGAAAGAGAGAGGGAGAGTTGAGGGCCATTTGTGCACCCGGGCAGTGGAGCAACTTGGATGTATCAGTGCCACCACATGAAGGTCTCCCTCTCCAGCACCCTACTATGTTCTGTCCATTTCATTTAGCCTGGAGGAGGGGGCGGGGGAGTTCTCGTAGTGAAGGGGTGACTCAGGTGTGTAGTCTAAAATGTTTCCTTCTGATTGGAAAAAGTGTGATTGTAGAGCAGTGTTACCTGAGGTCCTGGAAATCCCTGGAAGACAACGCAGTGGGTGTGGGTGGGGTGGGGGTTGGGGAAGGTGGGGGGAGTTGGTGTGAGGTGGAGGGGGGCAGTTTGTGGGAAATTTTGGGTGGATGAGGTGGGTTGGGGGGGGTTCGCAGTTGTGAGCTGGAGTGGAGTAGGGCCAAGGGAAGAAGGTGGGGGATAGGGTGGAAGGTGGAGGAGGGGAGTCGGTGGGGGATTTTGAGTGGATGAGGTGGGTTGATGGGGGTTCGAATGTGTGGGGCGGAGTGGAGTAAGGCCAAGGGGAGAAGATGGGGATGGAGTGGAAGGTGAAGCTGGGGGATGAAGTGGATTTAGTTGGGGTTTGAAGGTGTGGTTTGGGATGGAGTAGGTGGATTAGAGTGAGGGGAAGAAGTTGGGTGATGATGTGAAAGGTGGAGTCTAGAGGAAGTGGATTGGTGGAGGGAGGTTAGAAGTTTGGGGATGTGGTAGGGCTGGGGTGTAGTGATGGTGAAATTTTTTTAGGGGGGGAGAATGAAGTGGCCGGTTTCCCCTGGTGTGAGGTGGGGGAGATGGAGGGGAGGTGAGAGTGGGATGGGGGGAGAAGAGTAGGAGTGGGGGATAGGGGAGGAAGTACGAGTAAGAATGAGGATGAGGGCAGAGGGAGGAGTGTAGGTGTTGGAGGAGGGTAGGACTGAGGATGAGGGTATAGGGAGGGGTGGGGGTGAGGGGTATTGAAGGGGGGAGACCAAAGTGCAACTTGGGGCAGATTAGTAGGATGGTCGTCTTATAAGGATCATTTTACTAACCTCTCAGAACCAGTAGTTTTTTACTTATTTTTTTTTATTTTTTATTCTTTGGTCAGGTGCTACTGGCCTGGCGTAATTTTCATGGAAGGGAACGTGTTATATTTCCTCCACTTCTATTTCCTTGTGTGTGTGTGTGTGTGTGTGTGTGTGTGTGTGTGTGTGTGTTTTCCCCTGCATATTGGCTTCTGTTCATTTTTTGGTGGGTGGGAGGGTGATTCGTTGGTATTTTTGTTCCTGTTTTCTTTATATTCGCAGATTAACTTTCAATTCAGCCTCTCTCTCTCTCTCTCTCTCTCTCTCTCTCTCTCTCATGGTATCCTTTAATTTAACAAAGCAACATACAACTTTTTTTTTTTTTCGCCAGCTTCTTCCCATTTCTATTGCCAAGTTTTTTTCTTCTTCATTTTTCCATTTTTGGATTTGTTTAATATTTAGATTAGTCACCTTCTGGATGAGCTTTTTTTTTTTTTTTTATACATCAAACCTACTATTATTAAGAAACCAGGGATTCTGATATTTCCCAGTTCTCTTTTTTAATGGTTTCTTTTTATAGACTCCGAATTCTCTCTCTCTCTCTCTCTCTCTTTTTTTTTTTATTTTTTTTTTTAACCTGTTCAGTCTTTGGATTCGTCTGTTTATATTATGATTTCTTGTTTTTTCAGACTTTTTCTTTGTGGTTCTTTTCAATATTCTTTTTCCTATCATCTTTTTTTCCGGGAGTATTTTGATGTTAAATTTATTGCTTATGTTCAGTATTTATATTTTCGTCACTTTTTGATGTCAGATACTTTCAAGTGGGGGACAGGACCTCGAAAATTTTTATAGATTTTCTTGTGTTTTTCTTTCTGATTTTTTTTTTTCACTTTTCATATGTGTTTTTCTTTCTGCTGGGTTTTATTTATTGTTATTTTTTGTATTTAGTTTTCATTTTGTTTTTCGGTTCTTCAGCTGACGTCTCTGCAGTTCTGCAAGACTCAGCCGCGTTTAAAGTTTGTATTGGTTCAGTTCAGTATGTTCAAAATCAGTATCTATCCATCTGTCTGTCTGCCTGTCTGTCTGTAGCCGGACGTCTTAATCCCGGAAAGGGGTGGCCACAAACAAATCGCCCCCATGTCCCCCTGTCCCTTACCATTTCTCTGCCCTCCCCCCGACTTATATCCCCCCCCCCCTCTCAGAGTCAGTCCCTAGAATGTAATCATCATGTGTTGTTAAGCATAAAGTTCAAAATTCATATTATTCGGCCAGGAGGTTGAGCGAAAGTGTTCAGTGCGTTCAATCTTGTTCACCATCTGTCAAAAGTAGCAGAAGGGAAAGAACACCTGACATTTACTGTTCACTCCGCGCATACCTTGTGTTCCGCGAGTGGGTGTTTATATCCGGACTGATACAGACGGGGACACTTTTTCTTTTTCGTTTTTTTGTTTTGTTTTTTATGGGGGAAGGTTGTCTAGGTTAATGTCAGGGTTAGGATAGGTTAGGATTGGATAGTGTGGTTTGTTAGGTTAGGTTGGAGTGGATTAGGATTGTTTAAAGTTAGTTTGTTTGTGTTGGGTTAGGTTTGGGTTGGGTTGGATTGGGTAGGTTAGGTCAGGGTAGGGTAAGAGAGGGACGGGGAGGGGATGAGAGTGGTGGGGAGGGCAGGGCAGGGAAGTGTAGGGTACGATAAGGTATGGTAGGATAGGATAGGTTTGGGTAGGGTAGGCCAACCTTAACCCTACGCCTCTGAGCTGTATTTAATCGTCCATAGAAAGCAAAACTGAAATGCAGCTTTGTTTTCGAACTAATCTATCATGATGGTTTGCAACATTTTTTTGGTTAGCTGGGGTTCTCTTGAGCATAGTAAACAATCCGAAGTTACGCCGAAAGAAAACGGAGAGGAGGTCACTCACAAGCAGAGGGTAAAAATCAGTAAATAAATAGATAAATAAATACATAGATAAATAAGGGAATAAAATACGGATGATAACGCCTGGCAGTGAAATGTCAGAGCTACGGTACAGTACGGAAATGAGTGTTCCGGGTAGCAGTGTCGTAAACAGCAGTGCCGTATTCATAAAATTTCCTGTGCCTAAGTCCTTTATATAAGATTGCCTGTTTATAATTTTATCTTTCCACGTACAGCTAAGGCATAAACCAGGGAACCCCTATTTATAAAGTTTCTTGTGCATGAGTGATAATTTTATTTTTTTTTTTTTTTTTTTTTTTTTTTTTTTTTACCGAAGACATCATAACAAAAATTTGAGTGAAAAGTGCGACCCACTAATATATTTTTTTTATTATATACTGCTGTGGAAAATTGTTAACCTTAAAAAAGTAGTTATCTTTAAAAAATACCTCAAAAAAGCAATTTGAAAAATAATTTTTAGAGTGAATATTAGCGTGACAAATCGAAAAACAAGTGATATGGGATGAAAGTTGTGTTATGGAGAATTAGGTTGGATTTGTTTTTTTTATATATAGATGACCTCTGACCCGCGAGCCTCTACCAACACCCCCCACTAATTATGCTTCCTCCTACACCCAATGCCAACACGCTCAAGACCCACCCCTCAAAAAAAAAAAAAAAAAAAAAAAAAAAAAAAATAGCGGAAGGATGGTGTAGGTCATCCGGTGCCCTCCTCTGAATTACACTCCTTGAAATGTTACCGGTCTGGCCAAGAATTATTTAGTTATTTTTATTTATTGCATTAAATTGTAACTTTTACGTAAAATAATTGTTATAGTTTTTTCTGTGGTGGTTTATATGTTTACGTTGATGTAGACTTATTGCACCTTCACCTTAACTTAGCCCAGATTTGTTCGTTCTTTTGCAGCGTATTTTATGTAGTTCTGTGGCTGAAAAAGAATACTAAGGCTGCATCCTTTACACAGCACTTCTTCGTGACCAGCACCGTATTCCAGTGTTAATCTATTGCTATAACTCAGCGTTCAAAGCAGGGAGATGGCAATTTTAGGCCAAGTTAGAGTAAAAAAGATATATAAGAATATTTGTGCAGTTCTCTATCTCTTGACTGTGCAATAAAAAATATACTCTTGGAGATTGACATAATATATTTGACCTGTTTATGTGATGATATTTTCGTTGACATAGAAATATAATTCAAATCATACATGCCCTGACTTAAGGCATTATTTTGTTGTGGTTAGAAGAAAAAGGGTATTAATTTTTTCGTTCACATTTCAGAGAGAGAATTGAAAAGGTTGTGATGAAAAGAAATTAAGAGTTACAATCGTGCTGTGTTTCATTAATTAACGTAAAAGAGAGAGAGAGAGAGAGAGAGAGAGAGAGAGATTAGGAGGAGGAGGGGGTAATTTCTCATCTAAATGTTTACTGCAGTGGTTTTGAGTGAAGTTTATGGTTGTTCGCTTTTCTTTGGGATTATTATAAAAAAATGTTATATTTGTTTAATGTTTTCAAGGGCGTTGAAAAATAATAGTGCTTAGTCTGAAATGTTGGGTGCTTTGGGTATATTTATTCTCTCTCTCTCTCTCTCATAAGGAAATGGTTGTTTTATTTTTTCGATGTTTTATTCATGGAGATAAAAAATACAGGTAATTACTTCCGGAAACGTTACCTGTCATGGCTCAAAATAACTAGTTTATATATTTGTTAATTGATGGCTGTGTATAACCCGTCAAGCTCGAAATGTATATCGTAATTCTCCCTCCCCCCCCTTTCTCTCTCTCTCTCTCTCTCTCTCTCTCTCTCATTGGAAACGTGGAACTGTGCAAAATATGACAGTATACTGATAAGTAATAATAAGCATTTGATCCTCCAGTAAGTATAAGAAAGGAAAGGAGTACTACTACTACTAATAGTGATCATGATGATAATAATAATAATAATAATAATAGTAATAACTGGAATAGAAAGGAGTGAAAATAAAAAGCGCTTTGACATTGACATAGGGTAATCACCTTTGTGCCTTGGAGAGAGAGAAAAAAAAAAAATGTGGGAAAACAAAGACTTACCTACCTGAGAGAGAGAGAGAGAGAGAGAGAGAGAGAGAGAGAGAGAGAGAGAGAGAAAGAGGTGCTCGTAAATGAGATACGCTTATAAGGCAAGGCCGGAAGAGAGGGCAGAAGGAAGGTGGGGTGTGCAGGGGGATTGTGGGGGTAGGGGGAGAGGGGAAGGGAGAGGGAAGGGAAAGGGATAGAGGGGAAGGGAGAGGGGAGGGAAGAGGAAGAAGAGGATAAGGTAGTGAGGATAGCAAGGGAAGGGGGTAGAGAAGGGATAGAGGAGGGGAAGTGTAGAAGGGAGAGGAGAGAGAGGGAGGGATAAGATAGTGGGTAAAGTGGGGGGATTGGGTAGAGAAGGGAGAGGGAAGGGAACAGAAGAGGGAAAGTTGAGGAAGGAGAGGAGAGGGATGTGGGAGAGGAGAGAGAGAGAGAAGGGAGGGAGGGGGTCGAAAGTAGGGGATGGAAGGGGTAGGAAGGGAGGGGAGTGAGGGGAAGGTTGTTGGGGTAAGTAGGTAAGGGGAGGAGTTTGGAGGGGGGTACGGGAATTGAGGGTAAGGTAGTGGAGAGAGAGAGAGAGAGAGAGATTAATATGTAACAGGAATAATGTATTAAAAACAGGTCTGACAACGAGCAATCTTATCTCAGGCAATAATTCTCTCTCTCTCTCTCTCTCTCTCTCTCTCTCTCTCTCTCTCTCTCAGTACAGTTAATTGTTTTTTTTTTCCCTAAAACGAAATGGATGTATTTTCTTTCCAAATGGTGTATTAGAGAGAGAGAGAGAGAGAGGGTCAATGAAAGAAGTGTTAACAATTTTTGAGTTGTGCAAAATTCAGTGTATGACAATTATTATGCCTTGTTTTCATATATCATTATTTATCATATCAGTCAGCATTTTATTTTGAGAGAGAGAGAGAGAGAGAGAGGTGAAGTGAGAGTGGGAGGATAAGGTAGGGGGGAGGGTCACAAAAAAACTGACCTCTCTTAAGAGTGCGGAAGGTCAGGCGGGCAGGGGAGGTAAAACACACACACACACACACACACACACACACACACACACACAAAAGGAGGGAGTCCAATCATTACAGGCGTTTTACTAGACATGCTTATTCTCTCTCTCTCTCTCTCTCTCTCTCTCTCTCTCAAGAATTTTATGTAATTCTTTGAAGGACTGGACCTGGAATGTCTTGCTTACCTGTTTTGCCTCCTCCTCCTCCCTTCCTGTCTTCCTTTATTCCTCCTTTCCTCCCTGGTTCTTGCTCGTCTCTCCTTTCCTCCTTTTCCTCCTTTCACACCGTCCTTGAAATGGGCCAGACTGTCATTCATAATTCGTTCAAGCCCTTGGAATCCTACCTCCATCTCACGGGCCAAACCATGTGCAATCTTATTTATTTTTATTTATTTATAGATGCACCATGATTCCATGGGCTTGATTGGTGAAGTAATGAGTGTCTGGCCCCCTTCATTGGGTATGCTGTTGATAGTTCTCACTCTATTGTGCTTTCTTCTTGCTTTCTGGACCTTACCTCATCCCATCCTTAGGTGAGGGAGGTAAAATAATGATGATGATGAGGAGGACAGTGATGATGATGATGATGATGTGGAGAGGGAGGAGGAGAACGATGATGATGTGGAGAAGGAAAGAGGATGATGATGGTGGTGATGATGATGATGAGGACTATGATGATGATGATGATGATGATGTGGAGAAGGAAGAGGAGGAGGAGAACGATGATGATGTGGGGGGAAAAGGTCGATGATGATGATGATGATGATGATGATGACGAAAGGAGCTTCACTTGTGTAGGCGTTAATGATCAGTCGCAGATGTAGAAACTATTTGGACGACCTTGTAACTGGATGATAATGTTGTTCAGTGGTCGTAGCCTACTTGACCACATGCACGTACAACAGGGGGAAAAAGACGTGGAATATCTGTGTTTTATATTTTGATACATGGGACGAAGAGGGAGGGGAATTATATGTATTTATGTTTACCTGAATCTCTCTATATGTTTATCGATCTTTTTTTTTTTTTTGTCTCTGTTTACCTGTCTGTTTATCTGTCTTTCTGAATATGGCTGTCTCTGTCTCACTGTCTTTGTATTGAATCATCTTTGTGTGTGTGTTTGTGTGTGTGTGTGTGTGTGTGTGTGTGTGTGTGTGTGTGTGTGTGTGTCTTTATTGGCATATTTTACATGTATTATTACCATTATCATCCGGTTTTAATCAGCTTTAAAGAGGCATTGGACTTAAGATATTATAATTATAGCCTTCATAATATAGGCGCTGTGTCCTCGGGCTGAAGGGGTTGAAGTAAAATAGTGTGCCATCAGCCTGAGTATTTTGTTACCCAGAAATACCACAGATAGGGATGCTGGAGGGGGACGCCTTCCCGTGGTGGCACCGGTATAACCAGGAGGATTCCCTGCCCTCCGCCCCTCCTTATCCCCCGAAAGAAAGATACTGCACTGGAGGTCTAGGGGCAGCTTCAGCCTGCAGTCCACTGGGTTCACTTACAGATGAGCCTGTGGTCACAACAACCACCACCACCACGCATACCTGAACATACTAAAAAACATTGCTCAGATCCACTTTCATCGAACTCAGCATATGTAGTAGTAGTAGCAACCCCAGGCTTATATGAACGTGAATCCGGTGAACTGGAAGCTTCTTAAGTTGCCCGTCTCCTGCAGTCGACCATCTTCCTTTCGGGGGCTAGTGAGGGAACTGGGGGACGTTTGTATAACCGGGCAGTAGATCCACCTAGCTATATCTGTGCCACCACATGAAGGCTTCTCCCTCACCAGCAGGGGTAACGATGCTAAACGACACTTGTTACCTGTGCGATATGTCCTTTGCTCCAGATTATGACCAAGTTAAGAGAGACAAAAAAATGAGAAAAACTGTACTGGAGGTCAGCCACTTACCTACAGGTCACTTTCCCCGGATCTCAGGTCAACCCCGGCCAGATTGTCAAGGGTAGCTCTCTAGTATTTGGCCTCTTCACACCGATAACGTATTTTATTCATGTAGTATCCATTTTTTTTTTCTTTTTTTTTTTAGATCGAGAGGTTTTTGGAAGTGGGGAGGGTTAGATACAGACTTCATGAACTCTATAAGCACGATTTTTTTCTTTAAGCTGAATAAAATCGTCTGGTCGTAGCAAGATTACGGTAAAAAGGTCATCGGAGTGAAATGGTTAACCCCTTCACTCCCATGATATTGTATTTTTATTTATTTCTTTTTTGCTGTCTCTAGGCGATTTAATTCAGCTTTGGAAGGATTTTTTTTTTATTAGTAAAGGGATTCATTATTGCTATACAGTATCTAATTTCTCAATATTGTTTAAGCTCTTCTCTCTTTAGTATTCTTATAATATTTAGATTTTTATTGATTATTGTATTTTCAGATTTTAAGTTTTTGACAAGGGTTATTTTTGGTTTATATATATACATATATATATATATATATATATATATATATATATATATATATATATATATATATATATACAGTATACTTAATGGGTGTAGGAGAGGGGCGCCTTCACGTGAGGGCACTGATATAACCGGGTGGCTCCGCTGCCCGGTCATAAAAACGTCCCTCAGGAAAATTACTGAAAAGAATATGTGCTGATGGTTAGACCTGTGAGGTAGAGCGTGGATTCCAGGGGCTTGAGTAATGTGTGAGTGGTTGTGTGGCCCATTTCACTTGGCATGATCGATAGTTGTACCACATTCGCACTGTCTTTCCTTGTTTTCTATTTTTTTCCTTCCCTCCTTCATTGATGTGGGGAAAAAAGGCGGAGATGATGGTGAATAGTGCATGGAAGAAAGAAGAAGCAAGAAATTAAGGAAATACACATGTTAAAGACCTAATGAAGTGCGTTCCTTAAATTTGTATCGCAAATCATGTGGTCTCTCCCTCCGTGCTCAACGTCACTGAAGTAATCGTGTTTTGAGACCTAATGAAATGCGTTCGTCAGATATCAAGCATAAATGTAGCGAAATCTCCCCTTGCCCAACATCGCTAAAAATAAACGCTTGCTAAAATAATCTTGCTTGCTAAAATAATCTTGCTTGCTAAAATAATCTTGCTAAAATAATCTTGCTTTATTTACTCTTTTGCGTGTATTTAGAGCGACACAAGGCAACACCCGATCCGCTTCTGTCACCCCTCGGCTCCCAGACCATTATATAACAACTTATGACCCATTTCCGTCAGATAAAAGGGCACACTAACTATCATTTTGCTCTGCGTCGATCCCCACACCCGCCCCAATGCAGCGTCCTTCACCCTTACTCTCTCCTCTCATCTTTCTCCCTCATCGCATTCTCTGCTCACCTTCATTTATTTAACTCTCATCCTCTCTGTCTCTCTCCCCTCATCTGTCTTTCTCTGCTCACCTTCATTTGTTTTCCACTCTTCCCCTCCCTCTCCCCTCATGTGTCTTTCTCCCTCATCGTTTTCTTTGCTCTCCTTCATTTATTTTCTGCTCTTCCCCTCTCTTTCCCCTCATCTTTCTGCTCACGTTCATTTATTTTCCGCGCTCCCCCTCCCTCTCCCCTTGTATGTCTTTCTCCCTTATCGCTTTCTCTGCTCACCTTCATTTATTTTTCCTCTCTTCTCCTCCCTCTCCCCTCATCTGTCTTTCTCCCTTATCACTTTCTCTGCTCACCTTTATTTGTTTTCCGCTCTTCCCCTCCCTCTCCCCTCATGTGTCTTTCTCCCTCATCTTTTACTCTGCTCACCTTCATATACCGGTATATTACACTCTTCTACATAGTCGAGTGACACTACGGCAGGAAGATAGCAGTTAAAAAGTCTTCCTCTTCAAGTATCCCAGTCCCTCAGCAGGATGGGTTTGTGCTAAGACGATTAATATTGTTTGGTAATTGCCAGAGAAAAATAGTTCAAAAAAATCTTCGTACTGTATCACTTAGTTTTGCCCCTCCCTGTTCCTGCCATTGTTTGCTCCCCTCTTTACCTTCCCGCTCGCTCCCTCCTCCCCATTTCTCCCCCCTCCCCCTTCCTCCCCCATGACCTTCTTTCCCCCCCAGCCCCCCTTCCCCTATTCGTCATGAGCCATGCTGTGAAGGTCCCGGGATTTTTCTTTGGATGGTATGTTAAGTATTTTGCGTAGCCTTGAATAAAATATCGTTCATCAAAGCAAAGTTTCAGAGACTAATGGCTAGTAGTAGAAGTAGTAGTAGTAGTAGTAGTAGGTATGGTGGGTCTTGAAGAGAAAAGTATATAAGGTGAATTGAAGGGTTGCGTTGGATTAAAGAAAACTAGTGGTAAATAGGAGTTTTAAAATGTGGTTTGAATGGGAAGTGCGTCCTTGTGTTGCATTTAAGGTAATTAGGCTGTTAGGAGGTGGTGACTCTCATTGTGCTGTCTCGGGGAGTGGAGGGAATTTGGTGCAGGATATTAAGTACCTCAGTGCAGCAGAGTTAAATGCGTAAAGAAAGTGCGAGTCGAGTGGCCATAAGGCAGTATGTAAAGTGACATGTGAACATAGGTGTGAGGACCGCTGCGGAAGGAGTGTTTGATGTACCTGCTTTGACTTATGGATGCGAACTTACAGAAGGGCGTGAGTCTTGGAAACAGTGAGAGCAGTAGATGGGGAGCTCTTAACACCTTCATTCAGGAGCCCTTTTTTTTTTTTTTTTTTTTTTTTTTTTTTTTTTTCCCTGATGGTTTTATTTATTTTAGGCGAGACCTGGCCTAGTAGAGTACAACAATTAATTAGGCGGTGTACTGGTGACGTTGTCCTTTTCCCGTAATTCACCTTCGTCCTTTTGGTGGATAGGTAGGGGATAGGGAGACGCTTGTTTTACTGTCTGAGCGAATTTGTGGTGAGGGGGTTAAGCTAGCATTACACCCCCAAAAGTCTCTCCAATCCTGAGTGACATTGGTGATGGCGAAGGATGATGTCTTCGAGCTGAAAGGGTTAAGAAATAAATGTCAGTTGCATGAGTTGGATGATCTAAGACATGCTAAGACTCACGGAAGATGTTGAGTAAGGAAATCAGTTGATCGAATGGGTAAAAGAGAATGTGCATAGTTGAAATGGTCAGTGAAAGAATGACCGCGAATTGGGTGGTGAAAGGAGTATACGTGAGTGATTGTGAGGTTGGGAGGAGGCGTGGAAGACTAATTAGGTGGATGGATGTGGTATGTGAATGTATGAATGAGCGAGGTATGGAAAATGAGGAAGCAGAAGAATTAACGAAGGAGATGTGGATGGATGAGAGAGGAAGGTGGATTGATGGTATGTGATTGTGGAGATGAGGATGGTTGAAGGTGTTAAGAAAGTGGATTGATATGGTAAATGATTGTACAGTAGAGATAAGGACGGAAGAAGAACTTAAGAAGAAGGTGGATTGATATGATAAGTGATTGTGGAGATAAGGATAGAAGAAGGACTTAAGAAAAGGTGGATTGATATGGTAAGTGTGTGATTGAGCGAGAAATGGAAAGTGAGAGAGAGACATGGCTAAATGAAGTCTGTTTGGAGATAAACACGAGTTATACCTTTTATTTTTACTTCTTTTTTTTTCCATCACTCCCAGGACGTCTAATTTATATCACTTCGAAGTAGGGTGGATAGATACATCATTACCATCACTATACGATTTCTTTTATAATTGAAAAATAAAATGGTCTGGTGGAATCAAGGATGAATAACGCGTCGTCAGAATGCTCCTGAAGGCGATAAGAAACACAGGATGGCTCATTTTTTCGTCAGCTTAGGAGACTCCCCGTGTGTTAGTGAGGAATGGTGTTAAAGGATGGTGATGGTGGTGATGATGATGATGATGAGGAGGAGGAGGAGGAGGAAGAGGAGGAGGAGGAGGAGGAGGATGGTGATGTATGTTAAAAATGTATCAGATCCCAGTTAATCTCTTCACTAAATAGGACCAAAATAGCTGAACACACACACACACACACACACACACACACACACACACACACACACACACACTTATTTGCCCCATCAGTTCGTAGTTTTTACCTCATTTTTTCCTGTGCTACCAGACGATTTTGTCCAGCTTAGGGAAGACTCTTGGAACTGGAGGGGTTAGATTCAGCCCTCATTAACCCCTTCACTACCAGGTGGTTCTTCTAAACTGAGTAAAATCGTCTGGAAGCATCAATAATATAGTACAAAGTGACGTAATTTCGTGGAAGGTGTTAAAAGGGTGAATGTTAAATTAAGAGATAGAAGTGTTTCTGAGGGATGACTGCAGATTGAGAGCAACATTATTACTTACGGTGGAGTTCTAGTGACTGGACGAGTTTGAGAGAGAGAGAGAGAGAGAGAACGTAAATCTAAAGTATTATCGTTCCGTCATCTTTATCATCATCAGTAACCCAATATAATCCACGGCAGGCCAAAGTTTTTTTTTTTTTTTTTTTTCTTTTCCCTTTCTCCACTCTGACACATAAGTTGTTAGCCTCTTCTACCCAGTCCCATCAGATCTGCGCATTTCGCCTTCATCTTGTTCTCGATCTACCTCTGTCTCTCTCATTCAGTCCGTAGGTTGACGCTCATTTGCCCTGGTCTTCCATCTTCTATCTGTTTCACGGACGTGATCAAGACAATACCCATTTCAACTTTTAGGTTATGGTGATTGTCTTCTTTCATGTGATTGATTTGTTTCAGTTGGTAAATCTTGTGTGTCTGTCTGTCTGTCTGCATGTACGAGTATGTGTATGTGTGTATGTATGTGTATGTATGTCGATCAGTCCATCAAGAAGACCCGCCGACATGTCATAATAATATCCCCCCTAATACCAGTACACCAGTCCTGTATGAGACTGCTCTAGCATGTATTCAGTATGGACGGTGGGTGTTAGTGTTGACCTGTGAAGGTGTATGGTATGTAGGAGGCCTTCTTGGCCTTGGGAACAGGCTGTGAAGTCTGTGCCCTGAGTCAGACACATTAAAAAAAAAAATTAAAGTTAATTATCAGAGTATCGATTCCCAATTTGGTGTCAACATCTCTTACACGATTCGGATTCCCCAGCGAGTGTATTCCAGGTAGTCGTAATTAACCCGTGTAGCTTGAGTTGGTAATGAGGGGGGTGTTGGAATCTTCATTATGACCCGGTGTAAAAAGTAAAGTGCAAGGTGGAGGTCGTGTTTTTGTTGGTGAGTCTCCCGCGGCTTGTGTTTGGACCCCGGCCAAGTGCAGGGTTTCTTGAAAGTAACTCCTCCATTCCTGGGACGCGTGCGGGTTGTTCTTGCGATCTCCAGACGATTATTTTAAGATTAGGAGACACTTTCGGAGACACACTGGAACTAGAGGTGTTACAGGGATAGGGGACTACATAGGGAAGCTGCCAAGCTGCCAGAGATCGAGCAGCGTGGAGGATTAGGTGACCAAGGCCGATGCATGTATGTCGGAGCCTTTATAACCGATACGATACGACGAACGATTAATCACGGCACAGGTAAAGGTCTCTCTCACTTCAATAAACTAATCTGAAAATGTGCGTCATGGTGTTGAAGGGGTTTTATGGTTTCATCTGTACAGGTTCCAGACGCTTCAAAACAAAACAAAAAAAAAAGAAAGAAAAAAAAGAAAGGAAAGAATAATAAAATGAAAAAGATGCTGAAAGAATGTTAATAATTCTGATAATGCTTAGCTGCTACGGGGATTCCTTTAACAGACGTTTGTTAAGATGCTTTGTAAATATAGACCCTCAGGTTTCTCTTGATGCTGATGGGGAGGTGTGTGTGTGTGTGTGTGTGTGTTTTGGGGGTGGAGTCTGATTGTCAGTCTGACCTCTACACTTTCTGATTTGAACACAACATGGCATAATATAGCACAACACAACACAGCACAGCAGAGCATAGTACACCACAACACACCACACCATAGTACACCACAACACACCACACCACAACACAACACAACACAACACCCCTTTGTAAATCCCGCAGTTTATTCCGTACAGATCTTGATATTGCCCACTCGTGCAGGTTAAGGTAGTGATTCCCTTTCACCCCATCCCATAAAATTTCCTTAATAACTTTCCAATGCCGGATGGTAGTCATTCTTACTTTTTCCTGTCGGCTTCTAATGTTTATAGGCGAAATGTATGGAAATTCAGACCCGCTCGGAGGAATACAACTCAGGCAATCAATCAGTCCAATCAATTAGTTGAAGTACTACCGCGTGAGAGGTGTAAGGCTGAGAGGAAGACCACGAATAGGATGGATGGACAGTGTGAAGAGAGCGCTGGATGCGATAGGGATGTCTGTTGAGCAAGGAAGAGTGGCTGTGCGTGACAGAAATAAATGGAGAGAAATTGTGAATGAATAAGTGATGACGCAGCCCTGAGGGGATATTCTCCCGCATTTGGTCTGATCAGCTAGTCAGGTCAGGTGCGGGTAAGGGGATGGGTCTGTTATGATGTGGCAGGGGTAAACCAGCTCTACTGTCGGGCCCTGCTGTGGATGTCACTGATTGCATTGCGCAGTTGACCCTTGTGCGGTGTGGTGCGGTGAGGATCTGTCCGTTCTCCCCTTTGGGGCTAAGATGCGAATGAATGTGTTTGAATGGATGAGTAAATGGGGAGTGAGTCGTCCTGTCTCGGCTACCTCCCTTTCCTTGGGGGAAGTAGCCTAGGTATATAGATATACTACCGCGTGAAAGCTGACAGAATTGAAAATGGGGATCTCATTCCTTCTCCTCCTCCTCCTCCTCCTCCTCCCCCCCCTTCCCCCTCCTCCTCCCCCTTCCCCCCTTTCTTTCGTCCTCCTCTCCTTCCTTTCTTTCCGGCAATACGCCCCGTGGCCGTCCACTCACATCACATTGACCTTTTTCTCTTTCCTGCCTCTGTCGTATACTTGCTCCACCACCACCACCTTTCTATTCTTCTCGCTACCTCCTCACGATCTTAACCATCTTCGAAAGGAACCGTAGCAGCCAAGGTGTTAATGTAGGCAGTAATCTAACCTTCTAGTTTTTTTTTTTAAGTCTATCCTGAATTTAAGCATCTGGTGAGAAAGAAAATGGGTAGAGAAATTACATAATCAAACTCTAGGAAAATAACTTTGTCTCACAGTCCAACCGGCACGAAATCGAACTCGGGTCTTCAATTTGCGAGCTGGATATGCTGCTTTCCCCCCCCCCTCCCTCCCTCCCCATGTTGTAGGTAAAGTGACTGAGGATGATAAAAATGGCAACGTTAAGACCAGATGAGCTGAACCGGACAGATATGGAGCACAGCCAACAACAACAACACTCCCTTCCCCACCCCCTCCCCTCCCCCTTCCCCTCCTTCTTATCATCATCATCATCATCCTTATCCTCTTCCTCCCCCTCCTCCCTCTCCCTCTCCCTCTCCCTCTTCTCCTCCTCCTCCTCCCCACCCCTCCCCTCTCCTTCCCTCCCTCCTCCTCCCCTCCCTCCTCCTCCCCTCACAATAAATGGCAGGTTGGTTTATGGGTGGGGATGAATGGGGGAGACTGATATGATGTGGTGTGGGACGTGATATAAAACTTTTGCACCCGTCGTCCCACCTTCTGCTTTCTCTCGCACCCTGGAGACACTGAGAGAGAGAGAGAGAGAGAGAGAGAGAGAGAGAGAGTCAGCCTTCTTCGAGTGATGGTAGCTGAGAGAGAGAGAGAGAGAAACGCGGGCACTAAAGGAAGAACACAGGGATGATCAGGGAAGATGAGCAGACGCGACGTAAAGAAATAAAGAGGAATTTGGATTAAGTAAGAGGAAAAGTGGAGGATAAAGAGGTGAGGGAAGGTTAAGAGGTGATGGCCACTTAACTGTGACGTTTGTACCACTTTCCTCTTCCTGCTTCTGAACACTCCAAGGTAGAGAGTAAGATTTAAGTGAAGGGAGGAAGATTTAAGTGAAGGGAGGAAGATTTAAGTGAAGGGAGGAAGATTTAAGTGAAGGGAGAAAGATTTAAGTGAAAGGAGGAAGATTTAAGTGAAAGGAGGAAGATTTAAGTGAAGGGAGGAAGATTTAAGTGAAGGGAGGACGATTTAAGTGAAAGGAGGAAGATTTAAGAGAAAGGAGAAAGATTTAAGTGAAAGGAGGAAGATTTAAGTGAAGGGAGGAAGATGTAAGTGGAAAAAGGAAGATTTAAGTGAAAGGAGGAATATTTAAGTGGAAGAAGGGAGACTTAAGTGAAAGGAGGAAGATTTAAGTGAAAGGAGAAAGATTTTAGTGAAAGGAGAAAGATTTTAGTGAAAGGAGAATTATTTAAAAGAAAGTAAGATTTAAGCGAAGGGAGGAAGATTCAAGTGAAAGGAGGAGGATTTAAGTCAAATGAGAAAGATTTAAGTGAAAGAATGATTTTAGTGAAAGGAGAAAGATGAAGAGTTTGGGAGGAATCTGAGTGTGAAATGGAGGGAGAGTAAGAAATTGTTTTGGAAGGAGGTAAAGAAAGTAAGGCAGTGTGAAAGGGGAAATAGTAGAGGAGTGAAAGATAGGAATAATAGATTGTTGGTGGAGAAGAGAGAGAAATTGAGGAGATGGAAGGAGCACTTTGAGGATTTGTTGAATGTAGAGAGTGAGAGCAGTATGAGTATAAGTGATTGGGGAATGGCTGGGAGAAGAAGCGATGAGAGGAGGGAGGAAGAGATCAGTTGGTCGGAAGTAGTGGAAGCGATGAAGAAGATTAAGCTGGGAAAGGCCCCAGGAATTGATGGAGTGTGTGGTGAAATGCTTAGGTATGGGGGTGAGATTGTTGTGGAGTGGATATGGAAGTTGTGTAGATTGGCTTGGGAAGAGGGAAGGGTTCCAGAGGACTGGAAATCAGGTATAATTGTTCCTCTGTACAAAGGAAAAGGGGAGAGAGAAGTATGTGGTAACCATAGGGGTATTTGCCTTCTTAGTGTGACTGGTAAAATATATGGTAGAATACTCATTGATAGGGTTAGGCATATGACAGAGGAGCTAGTTGGAGAAGAACAAGGGGGATTTAGGAAGGGAAAAGGGTGTGTAGATCAGATATTTGTTCTAAGATGTTTAGTGGAGAAGTATCTAGAGAAGGGAAGGAAAGTGTATGCTGCCTTCATGGACTTGGAGAAAGCTTATGACAGAATAGATAGGCAAGGTATGTGGAAGGTATTAAGAATATATGGAGTGGAGGGGAAATTGTTGAGTGCTGTGAAGAGTATGTACGAGGGAGCTAGGGCTACGGTGCGAGTGGATGGTGAGCTGAGTGAGTTCTTTGATCTCAATGTGGGACTGAAACAGGGGTGTGTGATGTCTCCATGGCTGTTTAATATAAATATGGATGGGGTTGTAAAGGAGGTGCAAGGTAGGGCAGTGGATGTGGGGGTGGCCCTAATGAATGAGGGTGAGATTTGGAAGCTTCCGGTGTTGCTGTTTGCTGATGATACAGTATTGTTGAGTGAAGATGAATGGGAGTTGCAAGGTTTGGTGAATGAATTTGGGACAGTGTGTAGGAGGAGGAAGCTGAAAGTTAATGTAAACAAAAGTAAAGTTATGGTGTCTGAGAGGAATGAAGTCACAGAGTGTGCAGTGAGGTTGGATGGTGAGGATATGGAGAATGTGAGTGCATTCAAGTACTTGGGTAGTGTGATGAGTAAGGATGGAACTTTGGGGGATGAAGTACGTGAAAGGGTACAGCAGGGAAGAAAGGTTGTTGGTACACTGAAAGCAGTGATGAGAAATAGGGAGGTGAGTATGGAAGTTAAGAAGTCACTGCATGATGGTATTGTGATCCCTTCCGTGACGTATGGAAGCGAGGCGTGGACCTTGCAAGAGGGGAACAAGTCAAGAGTGAGAGCAGTGGAAATGAGTTACTTGAGAGGAGCATGTGGAGTGACGTGGAGGGACAGGTTGACGAATGAAGAAGTGAAGGAACGTTGTGGGGTAGATGTGGATGTGGTTGAAAAGATTAGGAGAAATACACTGAGGTGGTTTGGACATGTGGAGAGAATGGAGAATGAAAGACTGACTAAGAGGGTGTATGTAGGTGAGGTGGAGGGAGGGAGAGGGAGGGGTAGACCGAGGATGAGGTGGAGGGATGGAGTTGAGAGGTATATGAGGGAGGGGGGGGTGAGTCGGGGGGAGGGTAGTCAAATGGTGGGTGACAGAGTGACTTGGAGGCGTTTTGTCTGCGGCCACCCTTTGCGGGATTAGGGCGTCGGGCTGTAGATAGATAGATAGATAGAAAGATTTAAGTGATTGAAGGAGGATTTAAGTGAAAGGAAGAAGATTTAAGTGAAATGGGGAAATTTTAAGTGAAAGAAGAATGATTTTAGTGAAAGGAGAAAGATTTAAGTGAAAGGAGAAAGGTTTAAGTGAAAGGAGAAAGATTTAAGTGTGAAAGGAAAATTGTTAATGTGATATAGTGAGTTTTTATTTTTTTTATTTTTTTTTGATTTTTTTCACCATGGCCAGATTTTTTTGGTACCTTCTGCTTGCGTAACGACTTGAGTTTTCATGGATTCAAAATTTTTATCTAGTGACCATTATCATCATCATTGGCTTCGGATCGGTATTGTCATCATCATCATCATCATCATCACTGTAATCTTCATCATCATCATTATCATTTTAATCACCATCATCATCATTTTCGTCTTAATCATCATCATCATCATCATCATCATCATCATCATTATCATCATCCCGAAAACAATAGATATCACCATATTAATTATATATCTCCAAAATAATAGTAATAATAAAAGATACTGTTTCTCTTAAAATATAAATGATAATAATAGTGTGTGTTTAGAATTGTCGTCACGCCCTACCCTCCTCCCTCCTGTCTCCTCGCAGCCGTGAACTTGACCTGGCATTCCCGCGGTGTTGACTCTCTCTCTCTCTCTTATATTCTTGTATCTATATCCAACTCATCGCACGGACACTAACTTTATTATTAGTATTAGTATTATTACTAGGTGGGGGCGCTCATCATCCACTCACTGTATGTAGTGCTGCTCTCGGGTGTCTGCCCTTTCCTCTCCATCCTTTTCCTTCCATTCTTTTCTGTCTTTCCTTCATTCTTTCCTTGTCCTTCTGCCTACGGGTGACTTTACACTCCCTCTTCTGTCTTTCTTTCCTTCATTCTTTCTACTTCCTTCAGCCTGTGGGTGACTCTACACTGAGTGACAAGCCAAGTGGTTTCCTGTGCACCAGGAAACCATTTACTACGCTGGGTGGTAACCATATAACCAAATTTTGGCGCCTGGTGGTTTAGTGGGTAATTATTGCGCTCCAATAGGATTGAGCCGGTGAAGGTTTATATCCAAGGGGTGGTTGGTGTTGATTGCTCATGTAATGGCACTCAGGGATGAGTGAGGCTTGTCACTCTCATCTTAAATGTCGGGACCAGCTGCCTATCTCCGGGCTCCTACGCTCCTCACGGGGCAATGTAGGATTGGATGATGGATGGATGAACGGATTACTACCACTATTATTATTATTATTATTATTATTATTGTTGTTGTTGTTGTTGTAGTAATTGTTATTGTTATTATTATTATTATTATTATTATTTTCTTGCGACCTCTAAGTAACCTTGCATATCGTAGGGGAAGCATCATGAAATAAAGGGACAGAAGCAGTATCATAAACTCTACCATTAAGCCTTATCAAAGCCAAAATAAAATCACTTAGCGCCATAAATAAATAAATAAAATAAGTAAATAGATAAAAATAAGTCGTGGGATTGAAGGGGTTGATTGAGCATCCTTTCGTGGTCTGTCCTAGTGAGATGCATCCTCCCCCACGCATCCCAGGTGGGGAGGTCCGGTTTGGGGCTATAAAAGGAACAAGAAAAATAAAATAAAACAGGATAAGGGTGGACGAGGGGGAGGGAAATGATTGGAGGAGAATGGTGTGGTGGAGGAAGGACGATGTTGCGGAGGAGGAGGAGGAGGAGGAGGAAGAAATAACTTAAACAAGGAAGGTAATAACATTCTCACCATTAAAGTAATCTTGGAACAGAGAGGAGAGTGGAGATGAGATTGTGTGTGTGTGTGTGTGTGTGTGTGTGTGTGTGTGTGTGTGTGTGTGTGTGTGTGTGTGAGACCTTTTCAGTTACTCACACGTTCTTACACAGTGTATACTAACTTTTCCGCCTAATCGTGTAATCAGTACTAACTTGTCTCCTAATTGTCACCCACACCCCAACACTAACTTCTAATTGCCACCCACATCTTTTCTTCAGACAATAAACACTATAATTATTTCTTCTAATCGTCAGTGCCATCGCCATCTTCATTCATGTTTTTTTTTCTCTCTCTCTCTCCAAATCGTCACCTTCACCACCTTCTTCCTTCTCGTCCTTTTAACATTCCTGCTAATCGTCACATTACCCTTCCTCAGATCAGATAATCATTACTTTCTCACCTAATCATTACCACATCATCTTCCTTCTCATCGCTTTAACATTCTAGTATTTTTCACACATTCTCTTCTTCCTCGGATTTTTTTTATTTTTTTATTTGGCATTCACATCCCCCTCTTCTCGTATTTTTTTTTTTCCATTTTTCTCCTAGTTGACGCTCACATCTCTCTCTTCTCCTCTCCATCTCCATCCTTATCTCCAAAAAATCTCCATAATGATCATTGCATCTCCGTCTGGAAGAAATACAATCTCGTCCGGATAGAAATGAGGGGAGAGAGGGAAGGAAGGGGAGAGATGGAGGAGTGAGGAGGGTAGAGAAGAAGGGGAAGGAATGGGAGAGAGGGAGAGGGGACGGGTGAGAGGGTGGGAGAAAGGAAGAGTGAGAGGGAGGGAGAAGGAAGAGTTGAGAGGGAGAGGGGAGGGATGAGGAGGAGGAAGGGGGTGAGAGGTCAGGGGTGGGAGGGAGGAAGAGGGGGGGGATTAGAGAAGGGATGGGGAAAGGAGGAAGGATAAGAGAGGGGGAGAAAATCGAAGGGAGAGAGAGAGAGAGAGTTAACAGAATGGAGAGAGAGAGAGAGAGAGAGAGAACTACCTTGTGTAATTCTCTTTCTGCATTGCCTCAACCTCAGCTTACCCACCTCGCCGTCCTTCCTCCCTGGCTGACTTGTAAATCATGCCCGACACCTATAGTTCCCTCACCTGAACTTGGCCCAGATCATTTGCAGCATCTTTCACGTAGCCGAGTGGCAGAAAAAGATGGTGCCGCGACTGTACATCCTTTCCATAGCATTTATTTATTAATGACCCGCTCTCCAAATATCTCTTTCTCCTTTACTCCGTCTACGGTGTGGTTAGACTTAAGTTCTGCTGTTAACTTTATTTCTGTCTCTGTGGCCCTGTGTTTAGTTTCCTCCTACCTCTAGCTAATTATAGGAAAGGTAAACTGGCAGGTGATAATTGCTTGCGGTACGGCCTTGTTTAGGTTAGAGAGGCAGGAGAGGAGGGGAAGGGAAGGGGAAAAGAGGACGGTAGGGAAGGAAGGGGGGGGAAAGGAGGGTAGAGGAGGAAGGGGAAAGGAGGGGAAAAGAGGTGGTTGGAGAAGAGGGCAAAACATGAGAGAAAAAGAGAAGGGTTGAGAAAGGAGAGAGAGAGAAGAAAGCAGAGGAAGAGGGGGAAAAGAGGAGGGTAGAGAAAGGAGGAAAAGGAAGAGGAGAACAAGGTAGAGAATGGAGGGAGGGAGAAGAAATGAGGGGAAGAAGGAGAAACGATGAGGATAGAAAAAGATTAGAAGAGAGGAGAGGAAGAATTTATAGGCAGTAATTGGTGGCTTGACGTGAGTCCTTGTTGCCAAGTAGGAAAAAAGAAGGAAGGAGGGAAGGAGCGGGAGGGGAGGAGAAGGAAGGAGAGAAGAAGAAAAGAAGGAAGGAGAGGAGAGTAGGGGAGGAGAAGGAAAGAGAGAAAAGGAAAGGAAGGAAGGATGGGAGGAGAGTGGGAGGGAAACAGGAATAAGAAAAAAGGAAAAACGAAGGCGACGAGAGGAGGTGAGGAGACAGAAAGAGGGAAAAGGAAAAAAAATGAAAGGAAAAAGAAAGGAAGGGGATAGGAGAGAGAAGACGAAAAGGGAGGGGGAAAGAGAGAGAAGAAAAAGGAGGAACGAAGGAGAAGAGAGGGTGTAATTCAATCAGTGTACCGTATGTTTTCGTGATGTGCAAGTTTAGGTTCTTTAACAGCGTGTGCTACGAGATGGGAGGGGGAGAGGGAGGGGAGGGGACTAATGTGGCGATACCATGAGTGGGGTTAAGAAAAACGTCAAGGATTATAAGGAGTTAATTGAGATGGATTAACACCTTCTGCGGGAAGTGTGTGTCGTCAGGGTGAAAAAAGAAAAATAGTAGTAGTAATAGTGGTCGTGGTGATGGTGGTAGTAGTAGTAGTAGTAGTAATAATAATAATAATAATAATGATAATGATGATAGTGGTAAGGCTTAGTTTGGGTCATGGTAGTAAATGAGGTATTTATTTTCCCGTGTGTTCTCTTCCTCCTGTCGACTTGGCTCATTGTATAAAATATCCATTGAGGGTCCGACTTGTGTCTTTCCTTGTTGCTTAAGAGGGAAGAAGAGAAGAGGAAATGGAGAAAACGAGAGAGGAGAGGAGAGGGAAGGAAGGAGCGAAGAATTGAAGTGAGGGGAATTGAAGTAGAGGAGAGGAGAGGGAAGGAAGGAAAAGTGAGAGGAGGGCAAGAAGAAAAGGAAAGTTGGAGAAAGGAAGGAGAGAGGAATTGAAGAAGAGGAGAGATGGGGAAGGAAGGGCTGAGGAGAGAGGAGGGGAAGGAGGAAGAGGCAAGGAGAGGGAGGGGAGGACGGAAGAGTAGGAAGAAGGAAAGAGAGAAGAAATGGGATGTGGGGAATGGGAGGAGAGGAAAACACACACACACACACACACACACACACACACACACACACAAAACACGTACACAGGTTTTGGTTGGTGCCGAATATGGTGCGGAAAAAGAGGAGGACAACATTTTTATTTTATTTTATTTTTTTTCAGCCTTGCAGATAAACTGAGAAGAATGGTTATTATACCGTACGTAGCGAGTGTGTATTGATCTTTCTCTTTTCTGTCTCACTCTTCCCAAACAACTGGATAGACGCTGTTTCATTTTACGTGACATACAAATCTAGGTGACCAGTGTTAGTGTCCAAACATTAGATTTCGGGATGTGTATCCTTGTGTGTGTGTGTGTGTGTGTGTGTGTGTGTGTCTGTCTGTCTGTCTGTCTGTCTGTCTTTGAACTCCTGATATGTTAAAAAGCTGGTCAGTTCGGGTTGATCATTGTGCGTGTCTACTCAAATAAAAAGCTGCCTATTACATTATCACTACTATTACTGGTGCTCTAATTATTATAAATGTTAGTTAATGTAATCACTTGTTAATTCATGTTATTATTATTATTTATTGTTATTTTTGTTTAATATTTATGTTAGGCCTACTGTTATTAATTTTTCACCACTATTGTATTGATATGTGTTAGTATACCTTCTGATAATTGATTTTTTCCCTTTTTACAGGTAAGTCGCGTTCATCCCTTGCTGTACTGCGAAAGTTGTAAGTGCCACAGCACAGTTAAATACTCTTATGTATGTACTTCAGGTAATGTTTTGGACAGTGTACGGCTAGAAATAAGTAGTTACCCTTGCTGTACGTACTTTTTTGAAGAACAGGGGGAAATGTGTGGAAGTACTGCATGTCCTGTTCCAATGATATTTTGATTTAGAGTACGTGATTATAATTGTATTGCTGCCGACAGACTGATATAATTCGCTTAGGAGGGGGATTTCTAATGGAAGGAATTTGTTATATTCTTCGTTACATCCTTCCCTACGTCCTGTTTTTTCTGTCTTCCTCCTTTTAACCTTCATTTCTCCGTCTCCCAATCCTCTCTCCTCCTTATAACCTGTATTTCTCCCTCGCCTCATTTGCCTTACCCCCTCCTCTCGCCTTTCTTCTCCCCCTCTTTCCCCTCTCTTTCTCCTCCTCCGTCCCCTTGCTCTTTCATGCGTTTCTCCTTCTCCCCCTCCTCTCTCCTTCTTCTGTTCTCCTTCCCTCCCCTTTTTCCTCCCTCCTCCTCACCCCTCCCATTCTTCTCCCCTCCTCTTCCCTCCCTCAGTTTTCTGGTTTTCCTTCTCTAGTCTTCTCCCCATCTCCCTCCTATCCCTGGATCCTCATTAGTATCTCCTCCCCCCGCACCATTTTCCTCTTTCATCACCCCGTTTTTTTCTCCCCAGCATCCTGTTCTTTCACCTCCACCTCCCCCCACTTTTTTTCTTCCCTGTGCTCCTGCCTCTTCTCCCCCCTTTCTCTCTCTCCCCCATCTCTTCTTGTTTTTTCTCTTCATCCTTTCTCTTATTTATTCTTATTTCCCTCCAGCATCTCTTCTCTCTTCTTCCCTTTCTCTCCCCTGTATTCTTCTCTTCGCCCCTCTCTTCCCCTCACTCTGCCCTCCATTCTTCCCATCGCTTATATCTCCTTCTCTTCCCTCCATCCTTCCCTTCTCTCATCTCCACTTTTCCCTCCTCTTGCATCTTTCCTTTTCTTGGCTCTCTCTCTCCCCATCATCCTTCCACGCTTATCATCCACTGTCTCTCCTCTATTCTTTAATATCATTCCCCCATTCCTTCCACTTTTGTCCGTGTGTCGTTTCTCCATTTTTTCTTAATAATCCATCCATCCTCTCTCTCTCTCTCTCTCTCTCTCTCTCTCTCTCTCTCTCTCTCTCTCTCTCTCTCTCTCTAATTGTCTTCCTTTTGCTTCCTCCTCCTCCATTCAATCTTCCTCCCCTCCCCTCCCCCCGTCTCAATCTTTTCACCTGCGCATACCTGCCTTAGGGGTAATAAAATATGACTTAGCATGTTTGGTGTTTACGAAAATATGGTCATAGTGTATTTTTTTTTTCTGTTTTTTTGCTTAGTCATTACACCCCATTGATATTTCACTTTATTTTGTAACCTGGCTTCATGGTGCTTTTTTTTATTATTTTTATTTTTAAGACTATAGGAGGGTGGCGTAGGTGCTGCTATTTATTGTATTTATTTTTTTTATTTATTTACTTGCGGTGGCGTATTATGTGCTACTTTGTGACGCTTTTTTTTTTTTTTTTTTTTTTTTTTTTTTTTAGGACGTGTTGCGTATGATGTTGCGTTAGGTGCAAGGACGTGTTGCGTATGATGTTGCGTTAGGTGCTTTTTTTTTTTCGTTTTTTTTTCTGCTCTGACGTCGTTTTTACTTCTTGCTTCCGTGAGATAGTGAGATAGTTTTAATTCCCCTTATTTAAAACCTCACTTTGGTTGCTTATTACTTTGATCCCTTTCTGCAGTGACGCCTTTCCAAAATTTGCTTCCGCCCCGTAGTGAAAAGGTTGAGTCACAGTAAAAGGAAGTGTTATATCAATTATACTCAAATTTGGCCCAGATTTTCGACCATTTGTAATTTGAC
>NC_137053.1:61035279-61047779 GCF_032717465.1 Coenobita brevimanus
TAGGCATTAATTATCATCATTTTTATTTTCATACTCTAAGCCCTTGGCCACCCCGTTTGGGATACATGGTGTCTGGCAAGAAAAAAAAAAATTATCATCATCCTCATGCACATTCTCTTCTTCCCCCTCCCCTCCCCTCCCCTCCCCTCTCTTCCTCCTCCTCCTCCTCCTCCTCCTCCTCCTTCTCTTCTTTCCCACTTGCCGAATATAGATATAAAATTAAAATTATTCGTCAAACACTTCTCTCCTACAAGCTTCAGTTTAGCAGAAAAAGTTGTATCGTCTTCTTTCCTATAATGTTTCCCCCTTTTTTTTCTCTCTTTCCTGTCAGGTTTTTGCCCCTCGTTTCCTCTCTCTCTCTCTCTCTCTCTCTCTCTCTCTCTCTCTCTCTCTCTCTCTCTCTCTCTCTCTATCTGTCTATCTCTATCTCTCTCTCTCTCTCTTTCCAACATTTTCAATTTTTCCTTTGACTCGAGGGGAGAGAGAGAGAGAGAGAGAGGGAGTTTTTGTGTAAGTGAATGGAGGTGGAGAATTAAGATACAGATAAGGAGTGAAGGTTGGAGGAGGGGGAGGGAAGGAAGGGCGGGTAGGAGGAAGAATGTGGAGGGGGAGAGGGAATGGGGAAAGGGAAAGAGAGAGAGGGATGGAAACAAAGGAGGATGGGAGGAAGACTGTGGAGGGGGAGAGTGTGGAAGGGGAAGGGAAGGGAACAGAGGAGAGTAGGAGGAAGTAAGACAAGGGGGAGAGAGGAAAGGGGAAGGAGGAAAGGGGAGGGAAACAAGGAGATAATGTGGAAGGAAATGAAGGAGGGAAGGAAACAAAGGAAGGCAGGAGGAAGTGGAGGGGAAGGAGGGTAGTGGAGTAGAGTTCAGGGAGAGTTGGTGCCACACTGTCTCTAAGGTCGACTGGTTTGGGTGGTGTAGGAAAGGGAGGGGGGGAGGCAGGCAGGAAAAAAGTGGAAAGAATGAATGGAAGGTGGAAGGAAGTATATGAGGAAGTGGAGGGAATGATATGAGGAAATAAATAGTGAAGGAAGAGTGGAATAAATGATAGGAAGGAAGAGAGGGGGTGAAAGATATGAAGGATGGAAGGAAGGCGATGAAGATGGTAAGGATGATAAGAAAAGGGTTTTGAAAAGAAGTGGTTATAAAAAAGGAAAGAAAAGTGGAAGGAATTATAATGGATTGAATGTCGAGAGGCGTTGGAGAGAGAGAGAGAGAGAGAGAGAAAGGAATTGATTGGAAAGACTATCATTAATTAGCATCATAAAATACTTCCGGTTATTAGTAAGTATGTGTAAATAAGTAGAAATAAATAAGAGAGAACTTATATATGAGGAGGGGTTGGATAAAGAAAAAAAAAACATTGAAAAACTAGTGAACCCAATCCAAGGAGATGATAAAGTAGGATTGAATGATAGCCAGGTGACAGGTAGAAGGGTAGATAGATAAGGAACCTGATGGGCTGGTAGGAAGTAGACATAGGAAGGTAGAAATAGGAAATGGATGACTAGTAGACTGTAACTAAGAATCTGTAAGTCTCTAATAGTATTCTCAAAGCAAGAGTAGTAGTCTAAATTGATCCTTTCTAGTGCTGTTGTATTTCTAGCGAGAATACACGGAGTAAAGGTAGATAGATAGGGTAGATAGAGGGTAGATAGCTTGATAGATAAAGAAAATAGAGGGAATAAAAGTTTTGTTGATAAAATATATACAAAGACACAGGGAGAAAGGGAAGGAAGAAAATTGTAAACAAATAATAGTGTTGCAGTTGTTGCTGGTTGTTGCGAGAGTGAAGATCATGAGATAAGCATTTGAGAAAGAAGACGTTAGTGTGTATATATAAACAGGAAGGAAGATGGGTAAGAGAGAGAGAGAGAGGGGGGGGGAGGGAGAGAGGGAGGGGGGGTAGAGGGTAGACAGGAAGGAGACACACAACTTCCTGGAGGGTGGGGGTGGCACTGATAGGACTGGCTGTGTATGGCACTGACACACACACACACACACACACACACACACACACACAGTCAGATGCTATACAGTACAACCCCAAATGTAAAATATTTCAGACACCAGATATATAATGATTCAGCCCCAAATATTAATATATTGCAACTTAGGTATATAGCAATGCAACCTCAGATATATAATTACGCAATCCCAGATATGCACTGTGATTATGCAACACGGCATATAAGATGTTACAGTTCCCAGATACCTAAGTGATCCAGGCCCTGCTGTAAAGAAATTGCAGATATATAAGGAAGTCACCCAGATTATTGCAAAACCAGGACCTGCAAGAGTGAAGTTTCACTCTGTAAAATAAGGAGTGCCATGCGTCTAAGAACCTCTCCATTTACGTGTGTATTACTGTATTTTATCCTATCATCATTATTTCCTATCTTAGCTATTTTTTCATTGGTAGTGTTTTTTTTTTTTTTTTTTTTACGTTGATATCATGGTGCGTGTTTTTTTTTTCTCTTTATACTGCCGACGCACCTGTTACCTAATCCAGGTTAATTATAGTGTAACGTAACCTAACAAAATCTAACACATTAAAGTGCGTCCAAGATAGATAGCTAAGAGGTAAGACTGACAGCTATCAGCTAATTTTAGGTAGCACCTAAATGGCAGGTGTGGAGAAAGCCTAACTTAATCTGACTTAATCTAACTTTGGATCGTATTATTGGTGGCTGTGGAGGGTATGTAACACTTCTTCCTTAGCGATTCATTCTACATATCAGTATCCTTTTTTACGTTCACTAATGCAGACCATGTTGATATAAAACTACGTACCGGGCATAACAAAAGAACGTTATGTAATATGCAAAATAAATAACTAAAGCACAGGTGTTACGAAGCTCCTGCCCCACTCTAAATACAGCCCATCGTCTAACCTAACCTCACCTAAGCACCCGGGTAGCTAAGGGACGAGGCTAGAAGAGAAGCTTGTAGATAGGATGTTAGTTGCAGGTGCGGGAGGAAGGGGAAAAAAAGTGGGTGAGAGTGGGTGTGGGGGTGAATTGGCGAGAGAAAACTAGTTGAGCGAGAGTTGGGGGTGGAGTGAGAAGGAAGAGGAGGGGGAAGAAGGGGAGGAGGAGAGGGAGGTGAGAAAGGGAGGAGGGAAGAGGAGTAGGAGGAGTGGAAAGAGGAAGGTGAGGCAAAAGGAGAAGGGGGAAAAGGCTGGAGGAATGTAAGAGGAGGAGGGAAAGAGGAGAAAGAGGTAACCAGTATCCATATCTGTTATAATTTACTCTTACTGTCATCTGAGAGAGAGAGAGAGAGAGAGAGAGAGAGAGAGAGAGAGAGAGAGAGAGAGAGAATATGTAGTAAACAGGTAGCAGTCAGGTAAGATACATATTTCTTAGTTTCGCAAGAGATCATCATGACACGAGACCATTGCCAGAAGGGGAGAGAGAGCGAGCGAGCGAGCGAGAGAGAGAGAGAGAGAGAGAGAGAGAGAGAGAGAGAGCAAATTCGAAACTAGGAAGTAAGTAGCTGGTGCAACAAATATTTCTTAGTGTGGCAGTATCCATCGTGACATGAGTCCTTTTGAGGTGTTTATGGAGAGATAGATGGATAGACAGACAGACAGATAGATTAATATAGATAGGTTGGTAGATAGATAGATAGATAGATATTGATGGAATACTTAAGTTAGGTGTTAAACAGGTGTGGTTGATATTGAAAATGTGGTAGTAAACATCGTGACATGAGACCCTGTGAACCGTCTGTCTTGTGGAGGAAGTAGTGTGGTGTTAGAGTGATAGATAGATAGATAAATAGATAGATAGTTGGGTAGATGGATAAGGTAAATGCTGAAGATAGGAAGCAGGTGAGGTAATCAGAGCAACACTATACGTCGTGACAGTAGGCTCTCTGTCGTGTGGAGGAATCAGTGTGTGTTGTCAGATAGATGGAGTGATAGATACAGATAGATAGATAGATAAATAGATAGGTAGAAAGATAGATAGATAGATAGATAGACAGGTGTGGTTACAATGACAGCAACCCTATCCATCGTGACAATAGGCCTTCTGAGCTTCTTGTCGTGTGGAGGAAGCAGTGTGTGTGTTGTCTGGTAGGTCTGACAAAAACTGGTCCGGGTCTCAGTCCGGGTATTCCCCTCTGCCTTCATTAGACCACATCAGGTGTCCGTTTAGTGGGGGTGCTGTGGGCTATGGGGAGGGAGTTGGGGAAGGGAAAGGGAGAGGGGGAAGATGTTGAATGCGAGCCCCCATCCCCACCCATCTGAGACAAAGCCTATTTATTCTTCCCTGCCCAGTTTCATCATACCCTGCCCTACCTTGCCTTAGCCTGCAATTATCTACCCTACCCTACCCAACCCTACCGTACCCGACCTTACCTTACCCAGCCCTACCCTACCTTACCCTACTCGACCTTACCTTACCCAGCCCTATCTTACCTTACCCTACCCGACCTTACCTTACCCAGCCCTACCCTACCTTACCCTACCCAACCCTACCATATCTTACTTTACCCTACCGTACAGACCTCTTCTCCCATCCCTCCTCTCCCCTCTCTTCTCATCTCTCCCATCCCCACTTCTCCCCTCCCCTCCCCACTCCTCCCCTCCCCTCCCCACTCCTCCCTTCCCCTCCCCTCTCCTTCCCTCCTTGCAATGTCTCGCTTGGTTCTTAGTCACGTCTTAGTGTTTTTAACCCCAAGTATGACCTGTGCTTTTTTTTCATTGGTCTCTCTCTCTCTCTCTCTCTCTCTCTCTCTCTCTCTCTCTCTCTCTCTCTCTCTGGGGCGTCTGTTGGGGTGCAGATTCGAATGCACAGGAGGCGACTGCTTATTTTTTTTATTCCAGTCTGTTTTACACCATAAGTAAAACGCAGATTCTTTTTTATTTTTGCCGCCACCAGACGACTTTATTCAGCTTACAGTGAAGTCTTTGAGATTTTCTGAGGCTAGGGACAGCTTTGTTTAACCCCCGCTGTACGAGAGGACATTTGTAATCGTCCAAGGGTAGTAGTTAAATAAATAAAGAAAGAAAAATCAATAAATAAATAAGATAAATAAATGTTGAATAAAAAAAAAAACGGTGAAAAATCAGTGCTACGAGCGTGCACCTGTCACCTACCTGTAATTAGTCTACGGTCCTCAAACACCTTACTGGGAGTGGTTCGGGACGCCTGTTATCTGTGTTGGGTACATGCAGTTTTATTAGCTGTATTCTGTACTATTTTGTACTTTAAAAACGGCATATAACAAGTGCATATATGAAACCTACGTAACATACACACTCCAGCATTTATCGCAACAGTGCTTTCTTTCTCTAGGGCTATTATTTCGTCATCATCATCATCGTCGTCATCATCATCATTATCACCAGCATCATTATAAGTATAACCTTGTTTTTTGGATTAATTCGACACTGTCCCTGCTTACATTGACAACACACCTACCCACAATTACTCCACCCTCCACAGTTACTTCTCCACATTCACTCCAAACCTCCAAATACCTTCCTCCAACCCATCCTGCTCCTCAGACGTGCTAGGGAAATAAGGGCGGTATTTTAGGTAGCGTGGGAGGCTGCGAAACACCTCTTCCTAAGCGATTTAGTCTGTATATTACACCTTAACCTTCTTTTGTGAATTTTATCGTTCAGTTTCGACATAGTTTCAATCAGTGACATACAGGTGGATGTTGAGGTGTGATGTACAGAATAAATCGCTAAGGAAGAGGTGTTACGGGATCTGTGCCGTTTAGAATACAGCCTGTGTTGCTAAGTCTAATACAACTCTCTAGTTTACCTTCGTTATTACAAGTTACTCGAGCCGGATTTCTTCATATTCCGCAGTTCGTGAGAGGAGAGAGGGAGGGAGAGAGAGAGAGAATTTTGTGTGTATGGATATGTATGTGAGGTGTGTGTGTGTGTGTGTGTGTGTGTGGAGCCGTGAAATTCGTATAGAGTTTTGTAGGTTAGGCAGCCCCGACGGGTCCAATGCCGCATTCCATACTCTACCGCCACCGCCTCTCAGCTCCTCAGTTTTTTCCCCGCATTTCCAGTTTCTCGTGGTACTCTCTTTTCATTTCGTGATTTTGCTGTTAACTTTTCTTTTTTCTTGGGGGGGGGAAGGGGGGTATATATATACAATACAGAAAGTCTCTCCCAAGATGAATAAATTCTTTTGGAAGTAGGGAAAAACTATATATATATACAGTGTAACGTGACTGTGCCTGGATCTTTTTCTTTCTGCAGTGGTTCGTGTTTTCATTAACATCAAAGAGCCCTGGTTGTTTGTGTGTCGCCGCCCAGTGTGTTTGTGTGAAATTGGCGTAGGATGCTGGTGACCTTTTGGCCCTTTCGTTATGGTGTAGAGTTTTGTTATATTGTTCAGTGTTCTCTCCACATAATTTAATTCCGTTTGGTAGAAACATTGGGTAGTGAAGTGGATAATGGTGAGTGTATGTTTGTATTATGGCGACCGCTTGCTTTTTTTTTTTTTCCGACTATGTGCATAGGGTTCACAGCCGGTTCCCAAGGCCCAGCAGTCCTTTTACATACCATACACCTCCACATTCCATTGGAGGTAGGGAAAACTAAAACTACACACACACACACACACACACACACACACACACACACACACCTGATATAACCGAGCAACTTTTTTTTTTTTTTTTTTACCTACTTTCAAGCCATGTTTTACGGATACTGAAGAGTATACTGACCCCTGGCCCCAAGGAACACCACTTTCTATCATTAGAGGAGCAATCCCTCCCTACCCACTACTATGCGGAGGGGTATTGCTTGGAGTGTAGGGAGAGAATTTGATAGGAGTATGTGGAATTAAGTGGTGGGTAGCCTGTGTTTGTGAGTGAGTGTTTATGTGGAATTAGGTGTTGGATAGCGTGTGTTTGTGAGTGAGAGTGTTTGTATCATCAAGGGAACATAGTGATGGACATACTACAACACCCTCTTAAATGTCCGCCTTGAGGTAGGACCGAACCTAGGTCAGGAGCATTGGTAGACGCACTGGGCTACCGATTCGACCGCGGAGGCTTCGATGGCGATTCTTCCTCATTCATGCATATTATAAAGTCCTTCAAAATGTGGTTAAAATTATATAGAGTTAAAGAAATAAATTATCTGATCGCGCTGGAGAGGTACTGTGATAAAATTTTCAGTGGTAGTCAGTACAGAAATCGCCTGGCGGGATTGTGTGTGTGTGTGTGTGAGAGAGAGAGAGAGAGAGAGAGAGAGAGAGAGAGAGAGAGAATACATGCGGGTCTTCCGGCATTTCGTGATTATTTTTCCAGGAACTCCGATGTATCAGCTCCAAGACTAATCACAGTTTCTGGCAGAGTGGATTTAAAACGAGTGAGGGAAACTTAACCAACATCCTTTGAGACTATAGACCCGTAGCGTCGTGAGAAAAATTGGTGTCTTAGATAATTGAAGCTTTTTGGTCTATACTTTGACAATCGAAGTTACTTTTGGAATTCCTTCGAGTCTTCAGAAAGGGCGCAGTCGAACCCCTATACAAGTAGAGGTGGAAGGGAGATAATTTAGTAAGGCGCTAGGCAGATTCTGTTTATCCATCAATCTGTCAGTGTCTGTCTTATCTGTCTATCTATGTATCTGTCTATCTACACACACACACACACACACACACACACACACACACACACACACACACACACACACACACACACACACACACACACACACCGTGGCGCAGATGGAGTTGGTGTCATTTTATTTATCCCGTCAATACCATACGTCTTTCTTAAGCTGAATGATAAAACCGCAACAAAACATATCCTAGTAATGAAAGGGTTGAGAGAGTGCTTTGTATTCCCCCCTGCGCAGCGGGTTTTTCCTTCCCTGAATAAAATCGTCCGGGATTAACCTGAATATTAAAAAAACGCGGCCTTGAACGGAAGAGGCTGATGACCGGCTTTTTTATCTTCTTCGTCTTCTTCTTCTTCCTCTTCCTCTTCTTCTTCTTCTTTCTTCTCTTCTGTTCTTCTCTTCTTCTTTCCTTCCTTCCCTTCTTCTGTTCTTCTCCTGATTCTTCCCCTTTTTCTCCTTCCTCCTCTTCTTTTCTTCTGTTCTTCTCTTCTTCATCCCCTTTTTTCTTCTTCCTCTTCCTCTTCATCTTTTCTTTTTTTCTCTTCTTCCTCTTCTTCTTCTAGCTTCTACTTCTTCTTCTAGCTTCTACTTCTTCTTCTTGCTTCTACTTCTTCTTCTTCTTATCCTTGTCCTTTTCATCTTCTGTTCTTCTTCTTCTCCTTTTTTTCTGTTCTTCTTCTTCTCCTTTTCTTCTGTTCTTCTTTTCTTCTTCTTTTCTTACGCCTCTGTTCATTTCTTCTTCTTTTTCTGCTTCCTCTTCCTCTTCTTGCATCATCTTTAGCAACTGGTTCTTGGAAATATTATGGCACAATATATGGACCCTGATGGACCGTTTTTACTTCTACACTTGCTAGACACGGGGAGTTTTCTGGTTTTCTTGGTCAATCTCTCTCTCTCTCTCTCTCTCTCTCTCTCTCTCTCTCTCTCTCTCTCTCTCTCTCTCTCTCTCTCTCTCTCTCTCTCTCTCTCTCTCTCTCATCATCTGCACAATTATCATCTCAGCCTCACTTTTCACGTCATCTCGCTAACACACTTCTCACCCAAACAACCCTGTAATTCTCCACACGTTGTAATGTCTTGTTAGTGTGATGTTGCATACCCACCTCACCTTTTTTAGGCAGCGTCCACACTGAGTACTTGCGGGTGCGGGGATGGGTTTTGCATCACTTACCTCATCGATGATTCTCACCCGCACCCGCAAGAGTTTGGTCTGGATGCTGCCTTATCTGTACTGTAGGTCTGTCTGTGTCTGTATCTGTATGCCGGCTGTGTGTGTGTGTGTGTGTGTGTGTGTGTGTGTGTGTGTGTGTGTGTGTGTGTGTGTGTGGACTGATAGATATCTGTCAATCCAGTTATGCAGAAAATATTATATCCAAACTCTTATCCTTGGAACACAATACATAAAGTGGACAAAAGTCAAGGCGTCTAGTGATTGAAAAAAAAAGATATTGTTCTAACATGGAAAAATGTAAAGCCTTATTATTATTATTATTATTATTAACATTTTTGCACATCAGGATATCAGA
The DNA here is from genome assembly GCF_032717465.1 of Coenobita brevimanus. Taxonomy (NCBI): domain Eukaryota; kingdom Metazoa; phylum Arthropoda; class Malacostraca; order Decapoda; family Coenobitidae; genus Coenobita; species Coenobita brevimanus. Next base: position 61,044,414 of record NC_137053.1, read on the forward strand.
TACAGTGCCAACAGATGCGAGTCAGATATTTAACACAAAACCTCGAAATTTCCTGGTAATCGCTAGAAAAAAAGAATAAATAAGAGCAGGGATTAATTTGGACACCCCTGCCATAAAAGACCCACGATTTGGCCACGTCGTCTGAGGCAACGAGAATAGGTAGGATACAAGAAATTAATTACAGGTGAATGTCAGGAGAGGTGACACCGGTGCAATGTCATCTCTATCTCGTGTACGTGGATGGCGTTCAAGGACATGGGGGAAGGTAGCGGAAGCAGTGTGTGTGTGTGTGTGTGTGTGTGTGTGTGTGTGTGTGTGTGTGAGAGAGAGAGAGAGAGAGAGAGAGAGACTGACTTATTTTGCCTTAACAGAAGCAACAGACTTTTGCCTATAGAAGTTCGAGAACAGAATAGCGAAGCAGGGAGAGAGAGAGAGAGAGAGAGAGAGAGAGAGAGAGAGAGAGAGAGAGAGAGAGAGACAGACAGACAGACAGACAGATAGAGAAAGAGAGAGGGGGAGGGGGGGAGGATAAAAAAGTGGATGGAAGAATAAAACCAGTTAACACGAAAAAAATAATATAACAAAAAAAAATATAACAAAAGTAAGATGGAAACAAAACGAGAGGTGAACGAAACTAAGTAAAAAAAAAAAAAAGGGCATGAGCAAGTAGAATATGAAAAAAAGTAACAAGAAAGAAAAATAAGATAAGCAAGGGTGAAAATATATAAAAATCAGACGAAAGTGAATCAGAAGAGGAATGATAAAAAGAAATATGAAAGACGAGAGTTAAACAAGGGAGGAAGTGAATGGTTCTTGATAGAGGAATTAATGTAAACACACACACACACACACACACACACACACACACACACACAGAAAGAAAGAGAGAGAGAGAGGAAGTAAATCGGTAAGAAAACAAATGGTGATGATGAAACAGAACTTTAATGTTAGGAGGAGTGGGTGAGGTAAGGAAGGAGTGAGTGAGGCAGGGAAGGACGGGGTGAGGGAGGGAAGGAGGGGACGAGAAAGAGGGTGAGGGAGGTTAGGAGAGGAGAATGAGAGGGGGGAGAAAGCAGACACACCTTCTTCTCCCTTCCTAGGACATCCCCTTTTCTCCCCCTTCTCTCCCCTGCTCTCCTCTCCTCCCCTCTCCTCTCCTCTCCTCTCCTCCCCTCTCTCATCTTTCTTCATCACTTCCGTTCCCTTCCCCTCATTATCCGTCGTATACCCCTCCCGCAATTCCCCTTCCCTTTCCCATCCTCCTCCTCTTCCCTCTCTCACCCCCTCAACATCTCCAACATCCTCTTTCTCTTTGTCTTGCTATCCTCATCTTTATCTCATAGAATTAGATATCATAGTTAGTCTTCTGTATAGCAAACACCCCCAAAAGGACTATTAAGTCTTTTATGTTTGTGTTCCATTGTACTCCTTTGTATTCCTCTCTCTTCACCACCCTCTCTCTCACCTCTCCCCTTCTCACCTCTCCTCCCCTACTTTAGCCTCTCTGACAAACCCTTTCTCCCCCTCCCCTTCTCCTCCTCCTCCTCCTCCCCTACCCCAACCTCTCTCCCCCTCCTTCTCCCCCGTCTCCCATATTTCATCTTTCCCTCCCACCCCCTCAGATCCATTTCTCATCCCCCTCCTCTTAACATTGCGTCATCACCTCACCCCAAAATTCCCCTTCCTCTTCTCCCCCTTCTCCATCCTCTCTTTCCTTCCCTCTCTCCTCTCTTCGGGTACTTCCCTCTCCCCTACCCTAACCTTCCCTTTCCCCTCCTCCCCTCCCCTATACCCCTCCCCCTCCCCCTCCATGACCTTGGGGGAAGTGGCTGCCAGTTGGGGAGGAACCAGGCCGCTCCAGTCACCTCTGATCTTTACACACACACACACACACACACACACACACACACACACATTCTTTGTCTTCAGTCCTTTCATTATTATTATTATTATTATTATTACCCTCACAGCACAAGGGTTCATAGGAGAGGCAGTAGTTAATGCGCCTGGTGGTTGAGTGGGATTGGTTGGTTGGTGTGAGTGAAGGCAGATTATCATAGGCTTGGTGTGTGTGTGTGTGTGTGTGTGTGTGTGTGTGTGTGTGTGTGTGTGTGTGTTTATTTATTGCTGTTTTCACCCCTGTCCTCACAAATGTTACTGGATTTAAGGATAGGGGTGAGATGGGGTGAGGAGGAGTTAGAAAGGATGTGGTTGTGTGGGGTGAATTGAGACAGGAAGAAGTGAGGGTGCGGGATGTGAGAAAGGGACGGGGATTGTGTGTGTGTGTGTGTGTGTGTGTGTGTGTGTGTGTGTGTGTGTGTGTGTGTGTGTGTAGAATTATAGTGTAGTTTTATATATTGTAACAATGACTTTGAACTGGGAAGAAAGTCACTCTGCCGGAGAATAGTACGAACCTACCACATACCACACATTTTTTACGCTACCTCATGTGACACTACCACACCTCACAATGCCATACTTTTCTACCACATCTCACACTGCCACAATACCATAACGTCTCACAGCCACACCACACGAAGTTCTGCCTCACACTACCACACTTCTCGCAGCCACACTTCACATTGCCACACTACATACAGTCACATCTCACACTGCCACATTTCTTACTGCCGCACATCTCCTTGTCACACTACATACAGTCACATCTCACACTGCCACACATCTCCTTGCCACACTACATAATATCACACCTCACAGCGCCATACTTATCACTGTCACACTACACAAAATCATACCTCACACTACCACACTTCTCACTGCTACACCTCATAGTGCCACATATACACCGACTCACCTTTTACAGTAACTGCCCTCCACACTGCCACACCACACACCTCGCACGTCACACTGTCACACCACACTTAGCCACACGTCACACTGCCACACCTACGACTCATACTGCACACGCTTTCTCATCGCAGTTTATATCTTAATGTTTGGGTCACGTGAAGTATTAAATAAAGTAAAATGTTTGGTCTCTCCCCCCGCCGGGTATCCTGACATTATTTAATTAAAGGTATCTCACTTCCTTCGCTTCCTTGACGAGTGTGTGTGTGTGTGTGTGTGTGTGTGTGTGTGTGTGTGTGTGTGTGTGTGTGTGTTTCATTATACTGGCGCACGAAGTACCGTATGCAGCTGAGGATGGCCCACTCGTAACGAAGGGGTTGCTGGAGGTTGTGTAAAATCATCTTATCATCAAAAGTCTTGTGGAATCCATGTAAATCGTCTGGTGGCAGAAGGATAAGTCCTCGTATTGAAGAGGTTATTTTTCTGTTTATCTGTTTATGTTTTTATCTGTCTATCTGTATATTTATTTATTTGTACCTTTTATAGAATGTGCGACTT
>NC_137053.1:61055279-61067779 GCF_032717465.1 Coenobita brevimanus
TAACCAGCATTTTTACAGTAACCCAGCCTCTTAAGTACGTCGTGGCTAATCCTTGTAATCACTTTCGAAAAATTGCAGGACTCGAGACTAAGCTAATCCATATCATTTAAGATTTGGTAACTATGACCCTGGCAGAGTTTACGTGGTTAAAAATACCCTTGCCGCCTCTTGGATTTGAACCCTGACACATTCAACACGTAATTTCGGAGTTTTCATGGCCACTAGAAATATAAGTTGATGTAGTTCGTAACGCATAATTAATTCGGTACGCGTCTTCTTTATGTCCTGATGAAATAAATGAATAAATAAAAATAACATGCAACTCTATGCAGTGTTGCTGTTAGAAAAATGTTAAAAATACGGGTTGAAAGTTTATCTCGAGCAGTTTTTTAGCATCTCAGATCTTATAAATAATTCCCCACAGCGTATTATAACTTTTTTTTTTATGTTTACAGATTTAATTACAAGTTGTTGGATTATTGTTTAGAATTTATCATGTAATTTTTTGTAAGTACCCGATGTAATATTCTTTAAACCCTTCCACTCCTTCTGTATGTACTTATAACACCGTATTGTAACCCCGGCATATGTAATAATATACTTGAGAAAAAGGTTATTTGGAGAGGTTTGAAACTGACTTAAGAATATGAGATGCTTCTTAAGATGTGAGACAGTTCTTAAATATCTCCCACGTGTCTTGAAGGCCACTAATAAAAAAAAAAAAGACTACAGATATGGGAAAAAAAAAAGTACATGGGTTTAAAATAATCATGTCCAAAAAATTCAAAATATACTGAATCTTTGGAAAATATACTCAAAATATATTACATGTTAAAATATACTCTAAATATATTACATGTTGATGATGTAACCAGTACTTTCGTGGTATATCGAGTCGTGTATTCAGAAGCAGGGGCGTAAGTTTATATTGTCTATCTTTAGATCTGTCTATCTATCTGTCTGTCAGTCTATCTGTCTGTATCTATGTATGTATGTATCTAGCTGTGTGTGTGTGTGTGTGTGTGTGTGTGTGTGTGTGTGTGTGTGTGTGTGTGTGTGTTTTAGCAGTCACAAACCCCTCCAGGTGTGAACACTTACCTGTACCTGTGTGACCTTGACTTACAGGTGTGCTTTAGTTTTAGAGAAGGGAGGGGATGGATCAGGAGAGAGAGAGAGAATTTCATCCCTTCAATACGAGAAGTTTCATATAAATTAAATAAAATCATGTATTGGTATGGAAAAAATACAAAAATAATCAGGTTATCAAAATAGTGAAAGTGAGATTAACCTCTTCTCTATGGTGACTTTATTTATTTATTACATCAGAAATAATCTTCGCTTATATTGTCATCAGAAGGTTTTTATTATTATTATTATTATTATTATTATTATTATTTTCATTATTAGTACTATTTCGATTATTGTTTTTATTATTATTTTCATTATTAGTACTATTTCGATTATTGTTTTTATTATTGTTTTTATTATTATTATTATTATTATCACTATTATTATTATCATTATTATAGATGGGCGGGTTAGTTGTTAGTTCTAATTAACCCTTTCACCACTAGGACTTGTATTCTTCCGGTAAGGAAGCTCCGTGACACCTCTTCCATACCGCTTTATTTTTGGATACGACGGACAAATGTCGTTGCGTACGTTATTCATGCAGAGTATATAGATATTAGAATGATTTAAGCAATAAAGACGAGGACGAAAAAGTGTAATCAGCAGATTAAATCGCTTAGGAAAAGGTGTTAGGGAGCTTCCGTAACCGACGAGAACACGGCCATTAACCCCTTCACTACGAAAGCCTTACTCAAGTTCATTTATTCATTACCCAGACTAAAGTATAAGAATAAGTAGCAGTAGTGAAGGTGTTAAGAAATTGATTGTTGGTTTATGATGGAAGGTTACCCGGAGCAAAGTGTTAAAATAAGTCTCAAGAGAGAAGGGGTTAAGAGACTGATGGTTGATTTATGGCAGAAGGTCAAGTTTGCAGAGACGAGTTTTTGTCAGGTGTCGAGGCGATAGGGTAGACTAATTCCGGAACACCTTTATTGTGGTGACTTATTTTTATTTTACCCATACTATTTTCAGACTTTTTTTGACGATAGGATAGACTAATTCCTTAACTTTTGTACTTGTGTGTGTGTTCTTTCTGCCTATAGAGGGGATGATCCGCTACCCAAGGCCAAGCAGTCGTACATGCCCCATACCTTTACCTGTTACTTCATAACAGAGTACATACACGTGATTTGATTTATTTCATATAATTCATCTTCTCTACAACCCCTGCACTCTCCCCTACCCTGTCCCTTCTTTTCAGCCTACCCATCTTTCCTCTTCCCCTTTCCCTCTTAGCCAGTCCCTCCTCTCTCCCCCTTCTTCCTTTCCACACCTCTTCCCTTCCTCCTTGCCTACTTTGCCCCCTCCTGTTATGTCTCACTCCTCAGCAGCCTCAACCCACTCCATCACCTCTACCTTCTCATCCCATGCCTTTCTGTTCCTTCATTTACACCTCAACGCACCCGCTCCCTCCCTCCCTCTCTCTTCTTCCGTAATATATCCTCCCTGATTTTTTATTATCCTCTCTATGTGATCACTGTTCTTCAAAACGTAGTGTGTCCAGCTCTCTTGAAATAAATAGGACTTTATCTTGGTTCTTTTGTATAGTTTTCTCAGACGACTAATTTTGTGAACTTTCACCCTTTTATTCTTCCTTTAAAAAAAATAACGCCATCACCAGCATTCTGTATCACCACACACCATCACCACACATGTCACCCATCATCACCACAGCTCAAGTCACCCTACATCACCACACTGCTTAGTTCACCCTACCCTTCTCATCACAACCCTACGAGGTCCAATTCTTTCCCTTCACTACCACCCTAGCACCATCACCACCAAGTTCAACCCGCCTTCACTATCACCCTTCATCACCACGCTACTTAGTCACCCTACACTTTCCACCAGTACCCTGTGCAACTCCTTTCCCTTCACCCTTCACCTTCCCCTGCAATATCGTAGGTACCCATCATCCAATCACCCACTGCGAGCCGTATCTGATGGCTCTTTTATTTTTCCTGGTTTTTATTTGTGGGGGACATTTGAGATGGGAAAGGGGTATGTACTCTCGGAGGAAGAGGAGAAGGATAGATGATGGTGTTGTTGGTGATGGTGGTGATAGAGGAGGACTGATGGGTTAATATAAATGTGCGATCTCAGCATTGTGCAGTTGCGGTCAGAAATCTTGATCCACAGAACGATAAAAGGCGAGGGAGTGAACGCTGACTTAGGAAACCCAGAAATGCGATCTACGGAGACCAGCATAGTTTTCAGAAAATTATGTAAGCGTTTCAGAATTCTTCGACTGTAAAGTGGATATTTTTCTCGTGGTAGTCTGATGCTAGGGCTCTCGGGTAGGAAGGAGCTATGGCCGACGCGCTACGATTCGAATCCTTAAGGTGACAAGTGTTTCTCTCTCTCCCTTAAATTTTCAGGACACCTACCCTGTGGCCCCTACGCTCCGAAAATTAATATGGAATTGGATGTGTTACAATTTTATTTTATTTATTTATTTTTTTGACCACAGTTTCCATGGTTGAAGTATTCGCGCATATGTACGTCTTGCGTCTAGGCACCTTGAATTTTCCCAATTTATTATTTATTTATTTTTTTAATTTTTTTGCTGGTATTTGAGACAACCGGGTTTTCCACGTGACCTTGTGCTATTTTTGTGTAGAACGTGTGTGTGTGTGTGTGTGTGTGTGTGTGTGCTATAATTGTTGTGTTGCTGTGGCCAGGTGCCGCATTTAGCCTGATGGTCACCTTGCTACCTGGCCTCCACCCTTGCACCTGGTGTGGTCCCCAACGCCAGTACCTGTTTCCATTATTAGCCGTCCATCTTATTCAGCCCCCTCAATGCTTTGTTCAGCTGAGTATCTTCTTCAGCTAGCACCAGGAGATTTTGTTGAACTGAGAGATGTGGCAGTCAGAGGCGTAGAGAATTTTCTTGTAACATCTTCTGGTACTAAGAATTTTCGCGTAACATCTTCTGGTACTAGAATTGTGCTTAACATTAGATGGGTTTGTTCAGACGAGAGAAATCTTAGCAAAGAAACCCCTCAGTACGATGGCCCATTATTTTTTTATTTTTTATTATTGCTACCTCCAGACGATTTTTTTTTTTAACTGGGAAAGATCTCTGTCTATGAAGGGGTTATTGAAAGCTGTATGTGATCCCTCCGGCCCAAAGAATCTGTTGAGGAAAATTGTCTGAGTTATTGTTCGTGCGGTTAGTGATGATAGTTGCCTGGTCATTAATGAGGATAGTTACCTGGCCATTAATTAGGATAGTTACCTGGCCATTAATGAGGATAGTTACCTGGTCAGTAGTGAGGATAGTTACCTGGCCATTAGTGTTGATAGTTACCTGGCCATTATTGATAGTTACCTGGCCATTTGTGAGGATGGTTACCTGGCCATTAGTGAGGATAGTTACCTGGCCATTAGTGATGTTAGTTACCTGGCCATTAGTGATATTAGTTACCTTGCCATAATGAGAATAGTTACCTGGCCATTAGTAATGTTAGTTACCTGGCCATAATGAGGATAGTTACCTGGCCATTAGTGAGGATAGTTACCTGGTCATTAATGAGAATAGTTACCTGGCCACCTGTCCTCCACCTGCTTTGACGGCCACTTGTTTAGCAGTTAGGCCGATTATCCTTCTTTTTCTATAACTGTTGTAAAGGTAATTGACGGTCCAATATTTTTACCACCAGTGAGTACCGGTTTTACGAAACACTCTTCACTTTCGATATAATTATTTACGTTGACGGTAAAACTAAGCACCTGTTAATACTCCTTACCTTGTTACCTTGTTCCGGAACGTATAAGAGTACTTGGCATCATTCATACATAAGATAGTGCGTTTATAGAAAAGGGAAATAATGGGTGTCTCTTTCATGTTCTAACTTATCGATCTTAACAAAATAATTTATGGATATTAACGAAATAATTTAAACGTAAATAAATGGGTGTTTAGAGGGGAATGGAGAGGATTATGCACGGTATCACAAGGAGAGGTTAAAAAAGGTGAGCTTCATGGATAAGGGAACAGACGAAAGGTGACCATACAATCATCATAGGTCACATCCTTCGTAGAACAGAGAACGGATGAACAAGGAGGGTAACTGAATGGTAAAGAGAGATAAAGAAGAGACAGAGAACAGGATGACAGTACAGAGATTTACTGGGCTTGGATAGTATAGGCTAACAGTTGGATGGTCAGAGTGGAGAAAGGTATGAGAGGTGTTTTTCCTGCAGTAAACTGGTAATGATGATGATGATTGTCAGGAAGGGAAGGAAAAAAAAAATGACGACTCTCCTTAAAGTGATAGACATTGCTTAGGAGGGAGAGAGAGAGAGAGAGAGAGAGAGAGAGAGAGAGAGGTTACTGAGTTGTGAATGGTGGAATACAAGGTCAGTGTTCAAGGCCGAGGATGGGTGGCGGGGAACTAACCATTTCAGGCCGATGACCCCCCCCCCCCTTTTTTTTCGTGCTCTCTCCGGACGATTTTATTCAGCTGAGCAGAAACTTCGAGCTGGATTTTTTTTTAAATCAACCCCTTCACAACAATATACTGTATATGTATATTTTTTGACGTATGGTTATCATTGCCAGACGTTTTTTATTTATTTATTTATTTAGAACCTATAGGAGACTTTCTTATTTTTATTGGAGGGGGTTTGATAGGGTCTTAAGTCCTCCCGTCATTGGGTTGGGTTTAATCGCTGAATAAAATCGTCTGGTATAATCGCTCAATAAAATCGTCTGGTGGTAGTGTTTTTAAAGGAATAACACGTGCACGGGCTGAAGGGGTTAAGCCCGAACACACACACACACACACACACACACACACACACACACACACTCTCTCTCTCTCTCTCTCTCTCTCTCTCTCTCTCTCTCTCTCTCTCTCTCTCAATTGTCGGTGAGCAATAAAGTATCATATTATTTTTTATTGTATCATTGGATATTAATAGTCAGGTTTCCTTTATTTACGGTGCTGTTTCTTTTGTATAGTTATTGGAGGAAAGTGGGTGACTGTTAGACATCATTTACACACACACACACACACACACACACACACACACACATATATATATATATATATATATATATATATATATATATATATATATATATATATATTCGTGTTATTCAGTGGTTTCTCATCTTATCGTTTTTTTCCTTGATATCTTGACCTTGTCTCATCCCATCCATTGGTGTGGAAAGAGAGCGATGATGATGATGAAACGTCAGGAGGAGGATAAGTGATGATGTCGATGATACTACGTCTGGGTGACGATGATGATAATACGTCTGGATGATGATACATTTGGATGATGATGCTGATACGTCTTGATGATGATGATGTCGATGATGATTCATCTGGATGATGAAGATGATGTTGATGATACGTCTGGATGATGATGATGATGAAGATAGTCTGGATGAGGATGAGGATGATATTGCTCAAGTGTCGTGTACCTTTAATGCTAAATACCTGTCTTTTTTTATTACAGGTGAGTTGAGTGCGTGCGTGTCATGATGGTTGTGTTACATGGGCTGGTGGGCAGGTAAGTTCCCGAATGACTAATGACTAGCTAATTTACCTGTCCTTGTGCCTCACTTGTGTTATTCATCTTCACTACGTCATCCTCTCTATCTGTCTATCTATCCATTTGTTTATACTACACCATCACATTTACTGCCCTTTGCTCCTTAGAATTTATTATGTGTAGGATCTGTCTATCTGTCTGTATCTATCAATCAGTCTATCTATCTGTCTATCTCTACAGTATATGTTATTTATGTATAGAATATATATTTTTTATTTTATTCATTCCTGTTATCTACTGTATGTCCTTTTATTTCTTTATTAACTTCATTATGTGTGTATTTTTCTTTTTAATGTTCAAGTATTCTCTATACCCATATATTTCATTGCTCTTCTTCCATTTCAATATAATTATGTGTATTTTTAGTAGGATTACTTTTGTTCTCATTGCCTTCTAATTCTCCGCAATTTTTTACATCCTCTTCCATTTGAAATTAATTATAATCATGTACATTATTATAACTATGTATTTTATTTTTCGTTTCTTGTGATGCTGTTATTATTATTGCTTATTTTTTGGGGGGTGGGGATGGGGGGATTAATTTATTGATTCTTAGTATCCTAGTAAATGTGTCTTGATAATTCTTGGGTTCCTTTTCCACTGAATCTTATCGGTGTTATCTTGTAGGGATGATAGTGTCGTTTGTCTTTTTATTTTTTTTTTAAGGGGGGAGGGGTTGCTATAATATCTCCTCTTCTTATAGCTGATATTTTAGTGAGGTTGAGGATTTAGACTACTGTAGTAATATTATCCCTAGATTTATAATAATGTTTCCTTTTATATGGTGTTTTAGGGAGGCTGAGTATTTAATCTCGTAATATCTCCTCTTCTCATAGGTGATATTTTAGTGAGCATGAGTATTTTGACGTGATAATATTTCCTCTTCTAGGTGGTATTTTAGTGAGCTTTAGTACAGTATTTACACTTGGAATAATATCTCCTCTTCTCATAGGTAATACTTTAGAGAGCTTGAATATTTAAAATCGTAATATTCTCTAAACTTGTATTAATATCTCCTTGTATACGATATTTTAGTGGACTTGGATATTTAGTGTCGTATCTCTAGACGTAATTAGACGAGCAGTATTATCTATAGACTTAATATCTCCTCGTAGTCGGTATTTTAGTATGTTTGGGTATTCGGAAACGTAATATCTCTAGACTAATAATATCTCCCCTTCTCGTAGCTGGCATTATAGTGAATTTGAATATTTTGTCTCGTAATATCTCCTCTTTTTACGACCTTTATTTTTGGTGAGTGTTTAGCCCCGTAATATTATCCGGGTCTCCTTTTTTCGCGGCTAATATTTCTAGTTTTTTTTTTTTTTTTTTTTTTTTTTTTTTTTATGCGAGGAAGAAGGAACCAAAGGCCATGAGCCCGCAGTAACAGTTCCCTCCAAGAGAAAAACAAAATACAATAGAGAGCCAAATTCAAGATCCGATCATTTTGAGATGCCTGGACACACTACGTTTGAAAGACTGGAGATCATAGGCAGGAGGAAATACAGACAGAGGGAGACAGTTCCAGAGCTGACCTGTTGCATAAATGAAAGACTGGGAGTAACGGTTAACTCTTGCATTAGAGAGTTGGACAGAAAAGGGATGAGAGTTTGCTGCCAGACGGGTGCTACGCGCCCGTCGTAGAGGTGGAGGAATGCAAGCAGACAGTTCAGAGGAGCAGTGACCATTAAAGTAGCGATAGAAAAGAGATAAAGATGCAACAGTGCGGCGAAGAGACAGAGGTTGAAGGGAGTCAGTAAGAGGAGGAGAGTTAATGAGACGAAAAGCCTTTGACTCCACCCTATTGAGAAGAGCTGTATGTGGGGAGCCTCCCCACACATGAGAGTTATCTTGAATATTCCGTCTTATTAATATCTCCTTACTCATGGAATTGTGTGAGTTTGCATGTGTAGTCAGTTTATTATCTTATTTTTCTCTCTAATATTATTTTTACGTAGCTAGGAAATGCTGTCAAGTTAATATCTCCTCGCGAATATTATTTCTAAGGAGGTAGAATGTATAATTTCCTAATAATATCGTCTAGTTTTCCGGGTAATATTTCTAGTTAGTTTGAGTATTTAGTATCGAAGTTATTTGTCATCATGCGGGTAATATATCAAATTAATCTGAATAGTTACCCTCAAAATAATCTCCCCTTCTCTGTACCCTAACTATACCTCAGATTATACTCCAAATTATACCCCAGATTTTACTCCAAAGTATGCCCCAAATTACACCCCAAAGTATATACCAGATTATATTCCCAATTAAACCCCCAATTATACCCCTAGATTATACCCCAATTACATCCCCAGAATATACCCGAAATTATACGCAGATTATACCCCCAATTGTACCCCATAATTTTATATATACCCGCTCAGTCAGTTGATTTAATAGGGATTTAAAAGTGAGTATACTGTATATTTTTGTATTCCTCTTTAGCCAGTTATTTGATAAGTATTTTTAAGTGATTGGAAAATGTGTATGCAGTGTTAATTTTTTTGTATTTACTGTATTTATGATCATCTACGTGTATATTGTGTCTATTTACTGTCTTTACGGTATGGTCAGCTGTCCTTATTTGTATTGGTGTGTACGTTGTGTTTATTATAAGGGATATTATGCATTCTTTATTTTTTTAATTTTATTTTTCTTAGGAATGTTTATATTGCTGTTAGAGAAGGAGGATATTTTTTTTTGCTTTTTTTGCACATTCTTTTTTGCACGTTTTTAATAATTTTTGTCACTTTGTTTTTCACGATGTTTTAAGTTGGCATTGGTGTGATGTTGTATGAATATGGAGTTACGAAAATACTCTCCTATTTTTACAGTTCTGAGTTCTGTTATACATTATTTAGCTATGTATTCTGTGTTAATTAGTATTCCGGAAAATTGCGTTCGTATTTTCTGGTGCTGGTGGTTGATTTGTTTTTTTCACTTATTTATTTGTGTATTTATTTTGCAGATATTCTTAACAGTAGGTCTTCTTTTTACCACTGTGACCTTATCTGTATAATGGTTTTATAGGTAAGGTGTATATTGTCTCTAAGCTGTAAAGGATTCCCTGAGTTTTAACATTTTAATCTTGATATCACCGGACCATTTTTGTTAAGCTTTGGGGAGAGAGAGAGAGAGAGAGCATTGATCGAACTCCTTCAATTCTATTTAAAAAAAAAAAAAAAAAAAAAAAAAAATCGGTAATAGAAAAAAAAAGTACGGAATGGGTCATCAGAATGAAAGGATTGATCATTGCTTGTTCGGATTATTCTTTGGAGTTGCATTTTAAGGGAAAACAAAAAGCGGTGCCAAGGCACAGCAGACCCGTCCCCGGCAGTCATTTTAGTGCTGACCTATAAATGCAACAGGATATCTAGTCAAAGATGTCACATATCAGATTTGGAATAAATCGGGTAAAAATTGACGACTTTATGCCCATTTGAAAATTTAGGCCCGACCCACCTGACATTGACCCCCCTGCTTCTAACTGGGGGGTAACCCCTCTGATGTAATGAGGCATGTTATAGAATGCAGATTTGAAAGATTCACGTTGAGGTTTTCATTTCATGTCGGTATGATGAATTGGAAAGGAGTTACGGCGAAAAAACTATTTTTACCCGTCCATTTTTTTTTTTTTTTTTTTTTTTTTTTTTTTTTGAGCCTACAGCATGGGCCTTGGCCTAATTTGGCTCAAAATTTAAGCAGGTGATCAGAAGGTCATAGCTCATCATCCCTCTAATTTTAGTTAAAATCACACCAGTAGTTTTCGCGTAAAGTTGTTAACAGACAAACCGAGTGAAAACAATACCCGTCCCCGGCTGGAGGGGCGGGGACGGGTAATTAGGACTCAGCAGAAAGTTAAATGTCTGCCCAGTGTCCCTCGTGCAGCTGATAGATATTGATCTAAGCCATCTCCTGTTTTTTTCTCCTCCTCCTCCTCCTTCTCGTCCCTCCTCCTCCTCCCTCTTGTCCCTCCTCCTCCTCCTCCTCCGCCTTACTTTATCATAGTGCAGGTGGATGGTGGTCTTTTTTTTTTTTTTTTTTTCCCACGTCTTGTTTCAAAGTCAAGTGTGCCTCTCAGCCTAGGACATTTTTTTTTTTTTTCGTTTTACGACGCCGAATACCTTGCATACTTAATGTTTTTGTAATATTATTTTGTCGCATCTCTCTCTCTCTCTCTCTCTCTCTCTCTCTCTCTCTATATATATATATATATATATATATATATATATATATATATATATATATATATATGCACGCAGTATGTACGTAGGTATAGCCTGCACATAGCCTTGAGCTTCTATCGTCTGTCTTTACAGCCTTGAAACCTATAGTTTATAGCCCACTCCCAAATCACATCCACACACACGCCATTCTCGCACATGCATAGAAATATATAACTCTACACGCCACCCCTGCATCTCACTATTCTGCTCCTTACTCCAAATTTCACTGGAATACAAATCAGTTCTTTCAAGGTGAATACTCCCTTGTTTTTGGATACAGTCGCTTCCCTATACTGTATTCTGCCGTTTGTGTGTACAGTCTGCCTTACAAATTATGCCAAAAATTACTAGCAGGACCTCTGTATTTAAACTGTATTTTCGTGTGGCTAAAATTATCCTCTTTACGACAAAAAATTGCTATATTGTTTTTGTGTAAGAAGGGAGCGTTGGGCAGTATCGGTCAGTCAGTGCCATCTCAGTGCTTTTTTTTTTTTTCCCACCGTTATTTCTACAAGTGTTAACCGTTACTCGCAGTCCTTCATGTATGCAACGGGTCAGCTCCTAAACTGTCTTCCCCTGTTTGTATTTCCTACTGCCCATGACCTCCAGTCTTTCAAACGCTGTGTGTCCAGGCATCTTGAACGGATCGTGAATTGGCTCGCTGGTAACTTGTTTTTGCTTTTTCTCGGAGGGAGCAATCTTGCGGGCTTGTGGCCTTTGGTTCCTTCTTTCTTGCATTAAAAAGAAAACAAATAGGGTGTGGAGAGGTGAACGAGTAGAGATTGGTGGTGGAGGAGGAAGAAGAGTGGAGGAAGTTAAGATGGGATGTGGAGGTATTGTTAGATGATGGAAGATCGAAGGGATGGAAGAAATATGGATTGGTGGATGAATGAGGAAGTGGAAGAGGGGTGGAGGTAAATGTGGAAGGAGGTGTGAGGGAATATTGCTTGGTGGAGAAATATGTAGTAGAGGTGGTTAGAGAAGAGTGATGTGGAGGAGATAAGATGTGAGGAGAAGGGAGAGAAAAAGACACTGCTGGGACTAAAGACTTAAGGAGATGAATTACTATTGTTATTATTATTATTATTATTATTATTATTATTATTGTTGTTGTTGTTGTTGTTGTTGAGGTATGGAAAGAAAGTAGAGGAACTGAAAGATTTGGAGAATATACGGGATGTTCGAGGAAGAGATATTACAGGATTTTTGAAAGCTTATGGGGTAGTAATGATGATGATTATTTTATTATTATTATTACTTTTAAGGTAAGAAGAGAAGGAGAATGGAAGATAAGAGAATAAGGGATGGTCTAAAAATAGGTTGTGGAGGAATATTCTAGTGAAATAAAAAGCATAGGAAAGCATGAAACGATAAAATGAACGGAACAGCAAGGAAAAAAAATAAAGAATGGGAGAAAGAGGACATTGAAGGAAATATGTACTGAAAACGAAAGTGGAAGGATTGGACAGGTGTCGTAATTTAGAAAAGGTGTGTGTTGGGGAAGGGGAGGAGAAGAAAATGGAGAGAGAAAAGGGAAAAAACAGAAAATACAGAGGTTTTGAGGAAGTGGAGAGATAT